>NW_027123943.1:9613-13798 GCF_001457755.1 Trypanosoma equiperdum | reverse complement strand
TATATATATATATATATATATGCAACCTCACTACTTGGGAAGCATGCTCTCAAAACGTTGTCCCCACTGCGTATATGCATGCCGTATCTTACCGGTGCTGCTTCTCAAGTCAGTTGCTTCATAATATGTGAGTTGTATATCCCGTCTTCTTGAATGGAAAAAGGCCCATCACAGAATTTACTTACGTCATTTTCTCTGCATCATTGGTGCATCTTGTCTCTCCCCCCCTCTCTCTTTCCTTTCCACTCCTTCAGATACACAGTTTCATACACGACATGAGGGAAGAAAAAGGGCGACTACGCGCACAACCACTGGGTTATACAAATGATGGTGGTTTTTAAGAGTTACTGTTAAGAATTTAAGGTACCCCTCCCTACACCCACAAGAACACAAAGCAGCAGAAAGAAAAACAAACAAACAAACAATAACAGAATTGAAATGGGGGGAAAACGATACATACCTGAGCACCTAAAACTATATATTCACACTTTATTCCTTGTATTTTTCTTCGGTCCACGTTTTCTTTTGAATTCACTTTATCTGAACCGTGGTATACGGTAGAAATGCTCGAACAAAGTTTACTTCTGAAATGGATGGAGTTGCGGTAACAGGGCCAAAAAGGGGTGGTGGTGGAAATGTAAGTCGAAGGAACAAAAGCACTCCAATTAAATGCAACGCAGTGGATGTATTACATGTTGGCCTATGCGTTAGGGCAGGACGCCACGAGCCCGAATAATGAACAAAAGAAAATACAAAAAGAGGGGAGAAAACAGCGGGATCACAACAATGAGGAAAAACAAGGGAGGGGGGGGGAACTCCGGGGTTTACAAAGGGGCCCTCACCAGTTGTTATAGTGATCCCATAAAGAAGAGGGTAAAATGGAAGAAGCAAACTAGGAACAAAGGATTTGTTGAACAACAGACGGGCATGTCCCGTTCTAAGTCAGTCAAAAAGAAAAAGAGGATTTAAAGCAGCAGAGGTTGTAAAGCGAAAATTCAAAGTGCACATAACTACAGAAGTCGCTCCACAACAAAACCTATAAATACCGCTCCTCCACATTTGCCAACGCACAAACCACACGTAGTATCTCACCAGCGAGCATGGACACACACAAAAATAACATCTTAAGGTTGGAGGAATACAACCCGCCCTCCCCAGCCGGGGTCTGCTGCCCCTTTTTGAAACTGAGCGGAAGGGAGAGCCCGTGCCTCGCGTGGGGATGTGTGACACACACGTGGTGTGAAGGGGTTCGCACCTCCGTTTGTACATCCTGTTGCAGCGAAGAACCCGAGTGCAGTGGCGTTTACTGCGAGGAGGTTTTCACCCTTGGGGCCGACGGCGGTTGGGAGACAACACTTCACTTCCGGAGCCAAATCATATCTTTCGTCCGGGCTCGTACCTTTCCCCTCATTTCCAACGGATAATACACTGAGTCGCGCATTCAAGTGACGACGCGACTCATTTACAAGTGCTTGTACCCGCGGTGGGGTTACACACGAGGTTCTTCCACGAGGACGCCGGCTTTGAAGTGATGAATGCAGCGGCACACCGGATACAGTAGTTGTCCCCAGAGAATCACCACAACCGCCGTCGGGAAGACGGCGCACTTCTTCTCTATCTAAGTCTGTGGAGTTGTGACTTCTGCCGCTATTTGTCACCAGCGCTCGTAATGCTGCAATGGGGTTTGCTCTTAGAGCTTCGGCAACGGGAGAGCGGCGGTTGTTATTCACATGGGACCCTTGCGAAGTGCTACACTGTGAGTTACGACCACGAATCACGACACGTGAAGGGCGTTTCACCCTATTCATGTTCGCTGATGGAGCGGGAGTTGCGAGGGAAAGGGGCTCACATTGGCCAGAGGGTGAGCGCGTGGAGTGCCCCGAGAGCCCTGACAGCGAAAGCGATAAGGATGTGACAGACTCATTCATGGACGATGTGTGCCTCAGTTTGTGAGTTTGGTATGAGTAAGCGCTAAGATGGCTAACCACACCCGACCCTACAACTCGCAAATGACGTTGAGCATGGAGAAAATCGAGCGATTTAACGGGACGCAATAGCCTCCGCTCGAACTTCTCCAGAAACATGTGTTGTGCGCCCATTACACTCCCCGGACGACACAACCTTGTCCAACCGACCGCACCGCGGGCCGTGAAGCCATAACGCCTAATAATATATGTGCATGCTATGGTTCCTGTTCGACCCAAACCAGCATGGCAGTGCACAGCGACCGCACCACCGCGGCTGTCGCTTTTCAGCCTCCCACGAAAACGTACATCTTCTCTGCCCTTCGGATGAAGGTCCACTGAATCCGACGTTTCCCGCTCCTTTGTTGCCCTCTTTCGCGCATCTGAGTGCGTCGCCGGCGGTTGGACGCTTAGAATGGGATCAACCACCTCCATAAATCGATTTATGATCGCATCGTTCGGAGCGGTTCCATCGGGGAACTCCAAATCCTCGTGCTGAATACCGCGCGAAAGAAACGCGTGCCGATCGTAGAGGGGCTCGTTAAGACGCACGACACCCGCCACCCTCAGTTCCTGAAACAGTTTTGCATACATCACGGGGTCCCGATTCGGATCCCCGCTTACTGGTGAAGAAAATGTTAACAAGGCTTTCGGTATAATCCAACAGCAGTCATAAATGCGCAGCCTGTCGTATTCCTGAAGATCAAAAGTATTGGGATCATACCAACCGAGTTCCACGGCACGCTGCAGCCCGCCAAGGATGTCCGACAAGGAGAGCGGAAAGGTTGACACGCCATAGCTTGCATCACGGAAACTTATAATCGGCGGAAACGCCTCCTGAAAGATGCGCCACGTCTCAGCCGCACTCCAGCGCAGTCCAGCCACACAAAAGCAAGCAAGGAGGCACGCGGCATTTGCTCGCTCATGGTTGCCTAATCCACTGCAGAAGACGACGGGAATAACGTGTTCGCTTATACCTCCCCACAGTAAGCCACCGCTTAACGACTCATTTGTATTGAAGTGCACAAAGTCAAATACATTATTCTGTGAAGCCTTCATTTCTTGGTTGGAATCATTGTCGTCGGACCTGAAGGAAGCGCACAACTCCAACAGCGATTTCAAGTATCTCGAAAGTGCAGTAACGCAGTCGAGTCCCAGGGGCCCGAAATCAGCAAAAAATGGTTGGTACTGAAATCTCGGTCCGTTTCCAAGGGTGAAATAAAATGCGTCATCCTCCAGAACCCCGTAGCAGCCACCGCCTTCACCTAAGCGCTCACGCAGGCGGCGTTGAAACGCGGCGTTGTTAGCGACACTGCCACGGAAACCGTGAGGAATTTTCACTTGAAGATCTTCCCCAATCACGTTCGCCCCTTGAATTGCCGCGCTGGGGACACTTTCCGAATGCAATGAAGGCGGTGCCGCGAATGCAAAATCCCCAAAATTAGGCGCCTTCATCGCACTGTTGACATTACATGTGTCCTCCTGCGGGGTGGGGGAATTATTAAGTTCCGCTTCAATATCATGCAGTCGCTCACTCACTGAAGTGAAGTACAGTACACCAGGGATAACCTCTATTGCCTGCTTTCGCTCCAACAGTTCTCGGAGTGGCCTCGGCATCTACCCTAATAAAGAAAATGCGGTTCCTATTATTCCACTGCACGCAAGACCAAACAAAGTGCACCAACAAAATGTTAGCACGTAGCGAGAGAAAATAGGGAAGCAGAGAGAAAAAAAATACTGAGGGCAGGAGACGTATGAATTGTGAGGACAGAACATTATACCCACATCATTATCGCTTACTATCATGCAACTGACTTAAACCCTTCTCATACGCAGCGCACTCTCGTAAATCCATACAGGATGGGATAGTAAAGGTGTGTGGATGATTTGGCAGAGTAGTGTGGAATGAGGGTGACGCAAGGCTGCCACCATTACTTGTTTAACCCTCCACAAAAGAAAAAAAAAGTAAAAAAGGAACGTTTGCTGCCTTGGTCTAATGAGCCTATGAAACATCCTAACGATTCTTCAACGAACTGACTCACACCATATACGACGACGGGGTGGTACACTTTCATTAGTTTTGTCTGCATCCTCACACCACTTCTTCCCATATTATTATTATTATTATTTTTATTATTATCATTGTCACTCCTTTTCCCTCTGACTCTAACCTCTTTTGAAGTTCAATAATCCCCTGCCGTATCTTCCACCTGATTTCTTA
>NW_027123943.1:7678-9599 GCF_001457755.1 Trypanosoma equiperdum | reverse complement strand
AAAAAAAACAAGTTCATCTCCTCGAGCCCTAAGAAACTCAATACATTTGTATCCACCAACCGCACCGCACCGCACCGCTTCCCTTTTCCTTTTCCTTTTACTCCAGTCTCCCCTTCACTTCTACATTCCCTTTCTTTCCCCTTCCCTTCGAGCCACTTCACTCCACCGCATTGAACCAAAAAAAAAAAAAACAAAAGAAAAAAGAAACATGAGGATGGGCGAAGAGAAACTCGAAAAGAAGGCTACGAAAGAAAGGAATAATGGCAAAAGGGGAGGGGGAAGAAAAAAAGAGCGGGGAGAGCGGGATGAAATTATTGGAGGCAAGCCGAAACACAGAAACACACGTGCACACATATATGCACAAAAGGAAAACCAGTACACAAAGCCGCTTAAACCTCAACAAAAGGTATTTTTCTGGGAACACGAATGGTGGTTGGTGATGGTAATAATAACGGAAGAGAGAAAGGGAGGGGAGAGAAGAAGAAAAGAAAAATAAAAACATCAAAAAAAAGTAACAACAGCAATAAAAACGACATCAAACCAAACCGAGCAAAGAGGTGAGTATTTTCATATGAACCTGCATTCGAACACAAATGCACCAAATGGAACAAACAAACAAACAGAAATCTCGTTGGTTTTGGTGCGGGGTGTTCTCCAAGTAACAGGAAAAATAAAACGAAAACACAAGAGCGAAAAGGAGGAGGAGGAGGAGGGAACTGACACAAGTGATTAATGAGGATTAACCACTTGTCTAAAAATGGATGTAAATAAAACGGACAGACAAACAATCAAAAGATATAAAGAAGGGTAAAAAAAAAAATTACACCTAGACAACTTTAAAGGCGTTTGTCCCCGCTCTCGCATCTGGCATATTAAAAAGAAAGAAAGACAGACAGAGAGAGAGAAAGGGGAAAAAAAAACAACAGGAACGAACGGCAAGTCAAGAAGCAGAAAGCGCACCAATCGCTTATGGTTCTGTTCGCGCATACGTGTGTTTGAGAACTGAGCCTTTGTAAGGAATATTCAGAACTGCCTGCCATGGGAGAAGCACAACTGCAGCTCAATGTTTGTAGAGGGGAATGAAAAGGGATGAAGAAAAGGAGGTATAAAAGAGGAGGAAAAGGGAGTGGTGAACAATAACAATAACAATAACCAATAATAATAATAATAATAACAGTAATAATAAAGATAACATCTCCATTTTATGCTGCATATAAAACTGAGTGCCGATAATGTTGGGGGTGGTGGTGGAAAAAAAGCACGAACAAAACACAAAACAAACGAAGAGAGTGAAACAATGGGCGGAGATAATGCCACAAAACTGATGTCGATGTGTGCCCCTTTCGGGGAGTAAAGAAACCGAATAAGTGCTGACACATTCATCCACACAAATGCAAACGGCAGCAAAGAGAGAGAAAAAAAAAGGAAATACATACAGAGAAACACGAGAACAGGAAATCCTCACTTGCCTCTGGAATTCATATCCATATTCATATCTCTGATATTTTTATCGAAACCTCAACAAATATGCGCTTGCCGCTCGCTTACTTAACCTTTTTTTTTTGCTGGTCAGTTCCTTCTATTAACCACTGTCATATTTTCTTTTGCAAAAACGCCGCACGATCGCTTCTCGAGTTTTCTTTCTTTCTTTTTTTGTTTTACTGAAATGGTGAAGGGTCGACCATATCTTCCACTTTCTCTTTCCTTAAATAACGTCTGGAAGATCTGCGCGTGTACATTTGTGGAGCAAGGAAGAAATATAAAATGATAACAATAATAATAAGACCACAACAAACAATTATTCTCCATTCGATAAAAACAAAACGAACAGAGCATTTTACTAAATACTTTTACACCAATGGATTCAAACAAAATCGGCAACAGCATCGGGAAAAAGCGGGGTTTCTTTTCGGTCGCTCAA
>NW_027123943.1:5458-7668 GCF_001457755.1 Trypanosoma equiperdum | reverse complement strand
TTTTTTTTAAAATTAATTACCCACCTCCACTACTCAGTGGGGCAGTCATTGAAACATTGAAAATAAAGAAGTCCTGCTCACTTCACCAAATAAATTTTTGTAAATGAGAAAAACAAAAACAAACTTCTCCCTCATCTCCTTTTCTCCCTTCATCACCTTTAGGCACCTTAATCACACCAACGTGTGCACGCCATAACACATACAACAAAAAACAAAATGAGTAGAACCAACAATAAACAACTGAAACAAAACAAAAACAGAACAAAAAAGAAAGAACAACTTGGCAGGGGAATGAATGAAATAAAGAAACCCCTCCACACTAACACACGCACACACATACGGAAAAAGAGTAATGGCCGACACAAAGGGAATAAAAGCATTTAACGCTCATAACCTCAAAGAACTGAACAATGGTTCAAATGAACATCTCACAGATTAGTTAACAACGGATTACATGACAGGTGTTGGGGGGAGTTTAGAGCGGTTGTCCACGTGGTTGGGATGCTGGCGGCACTCGGGAAAGTATTTATGCACATACGCGTGACTCATCATTTGTCGAGCATTCAGACGCCTCTGACGGTCATAATGCAGCAAGTTTAGAATGAGGTCACACAAAAGTGGTTCAGTAATAACTTCCCGCACGGGGCGGGCACGTGCAATGCGAGCGATATGTTTGGGATCTTTGCATGGTTGTAACGTACCTGCAGCAGTAAAGAGGTCACGAGCCTCTTGCGTGCCACACCGCACAGACCAGTCGGCAGGAAGGCGTCCAAGCGTCTTCTCCATTAAGTGCAGGTGCTCCAAATTGTCATGAGTATCATACAACAGTTTCCCAGTATAAAGTTCATAAATGATACATCCCATCGACCACAGATCTGTTGAATACATCCATCCAAGGCTCAACACAACTTCAGGACTGCGGTAGTGACGTGTTGACACAATTGCTGTGCGGCTATGGCGCTCGTCACAACAACCGCCGAGATCACAAATGCGCACACGGCATGGTTCAGGGGGTAACGCTCTGTGTGTCATTGGGTCTACCGAAGTATCACCAGATTCCATTAGAATATTCTCCGGCTTCAGGTCCGTATGCATGAGATGAAGTTCCGTGTGGAAGTAATCCAGTGCCGCACCAACTTGGAAGATAATCTGTGCCAAATGGCGATGATTGAAAGGACCATGTTTCATTATCCAATCTAATAAGCATGGTCCGTACTTGGGCATCACAATACACATATGACCCGTTTCATTCTGGAAGTAACGCTGGATTTTCATTAAAGGGAAACGGTCCTCCACATCGGAGAGTCGAACACGTTCCATGAACTGAATTTCAATTTTCGCATCGCGAGTGTATTTTGGCACATTACGTACTATTTTTACCGCACAATACTCTTTCCGCTTCCGGTCCCATGCCTCCACAACTTTCCCGAATGTACCCTCACCGAGCAGCGATAGTATTTTAAAGCGACCCGTTGATGCATCGATATCTTCTCCCAACACAACGTAGAAGTGACCCTCCTCACGACTCTGATTTGGCAGGGCATACGTCACCTTCTTTTTCTTATTAGATGCATATGACGTGACGCCGTGCGCCGACTTGGGTGTGACCGCAGAATCTGCACTGTTATTTGCTGCAGTGGCGGACTGGTCTATTGCTGAGGGTTGTTCGATTCCGTTGTCTCTGTCGCGTTTGCTGGCTGAACGTCTGGGGTGTGTGATTCCTCTTTCGTCTGCCTGAAATGTAGATTGATATTGCTGATTCTTTGGATGATTTGTCTTGGACGCAATCACTACTGGAGGCGGCACCATTGCGGTTGTGCTGCTGCCGTAGAAACCCGCAGTGTCTCCGCTCATGCCCTTGGCAATGGTGGATGAGTTAACGTTTGACGCTATGTATGAAGCCATGTGGTTCTATAAATGTTCCTCCAAAAACAAATGGTCCGACAAATTGCTGACAGAAAAATGTAGTCAGACGAGAGCGACAATGTGATGGCGGCACCTTCCTTGTGGCTTCCCTAAACTCGTGAGTTATTTTATTGTTGTTTTTGTGATTGATAACAGTTTACCCAGCACCGTATTACTTTTATTATGATAACCGCTTATCACTTTAATCGTTTCCTTCTCTCCTTTTGTTATTTCTTACCTCTGTGTGTCGTAATTTACTTATTTTTATTAGAATTCTTTTATCACTAGTTTACTAACTGTATTCG
>NW_027123943.1:4485-5448 GCF_001457755.1 Trypanosoma equiperdum | reverse complement strand
TGCTGCTGCTGCTGCTGCTTTACACTACTGTTTCTTCCTGTGGTTTCCCCCAATCTTTAATATCTTTCTCTTCCTGTTCCTCTCTTTTTTTTTCTCCTTTCCTTTCCTTTCCTTTCCTTTGCCGTATCGTCCACACACGCGCACACTTGTTTTCGTATGTGTTTACTCTCTTATATATATATATATATTTCTCTCCAGCACACTCTCCGTCTGCTCCCCCTTTCCGTTTAAAAGGTTTCGTAACGGCTGTGGGCTTTTGGTAACAATTTATATTTTAAGCATTGAGGCAGAAATATTGGAAATAGAAGGGATTAAGAGGAAGGGGACGATTTTCGGTAAATAGTGTGGTGTAGTAAACAGTAGGGATAAAGAGTCCAACAAATTTGCCACGAATTTATTTTTATTTTTTTAAAAAAAAACAAAACAAACAAAAAACAACAATGGATAAGAGTTGCGAAATGGCACTAACCAACACGGCAATATGACATCAATGTGGAGAAAGGCGAGATTATGCCTATTTCATATTTTCCACCAAATCTCTGCCAGATCTTTTTGTTGCCCTTCATTCAAGCACCGATGTGGCGGCACGACTTTTCCATGTTTTCTGCTTCCTTGTGCTCCTTTCCGTTTGTTGCTGCGAGTTTGTTTCTTTTTTTTTTTGTTTCAACCCCGCTTCTTTTTATTTACTTATTTACTTATTTATGTATTTATTATTATTTTGTTTTCTTTTTAATGCATTACCTTCACTTTTTTTTTCCTCCCCTAAAACCCTTAAGTGATGTCTACACACATATCAAACATGTGCATTCGCCAAGTACACAGGAAGGAGTGGTCCCCCTACCCACACATTCTATGGAAAATACATACGTGTGATACAAATAAATTAATGTAGGACAAAACGTAACAGGGGGGGGGGGGAGAAAAAAAAAGAAAAAGAAAAGAAAAGAGAAGAGAAGAGAAGAG
>NW_027123943.1:4050-4466 GCF_001457755.1 Trypanosoma equiperdum | reverse complement strand
AAAAAAAAAAATTGCTTTCGGAAAAGACCAAAATTACAGTCAGAATGTGTAACGTTAATACCCCTTCAAGGGTGATAACAAAGAACAGAAAACTGTTGAACAAGCATATACAGTTTGGCGTACACTCATATAAAATGAACATATATAAGTCATGCTAATGATAACAATAATAATAATAATAAGAGCCGCCTCGTTAAGCATACGGGGTGAGTGGTTTATATGAAATTTCTACACTAACTCATGCATCCCGCATGGCACTCGTTCCTGTCATCCACTCCCTCATCCCTTTTCTCTAAAAAAACAAACAAACATTTTCCTTTTTTTTTTTGAAAAAAAAAAAAGGAAGACGCGGAGGAAACAAAGGAAAGAAAGAGGAAAAGAGGACACCAGTGAGGGAATACGTTGGCGCGGAGATG
>NW_027123943.1:0-4040 GCF_001457755.1 Trypanosoma equiperdum | reverse complement strand
AAAAAAAGAAGGGAGAATAAGAAAAGGAAAACAACAACAACAATAACAGGAGTTCACACAATAATACATATTTACTCGTGTATTTATATATGTATAACTTCTGCCTTCATTAATTAATTAATTAATTAATTAATTCCTTTCCTTTTCTTCTTTTCTGCTGCTTTTGCCGTTGTTTCTCTTTTTTTTCTTCTTTAAAAAGACTTCTCCCTGCCATTTCTTTTCTTTTCATCCTCCTTCCTTTACTCGTTCATCTTTTTTTTTTTTTAGTTGTCTATATATATATATATAATTCCCCCCCTTCTTCCTTCTACTTCCGTTTTTATTGTTCCTCACCTCATTTTTTTTTTTTCATTGCTTCCTTCTTATTCTGTTTCCATAAATCGAGTAATAAATACAATGATGTAAGATAGGGAACCAGAGTGAATATTTGTTTGTGCGTATAATACCTTCATGTGTACAAAAAATTCATTTTGTGTGCGGATGCATATTTCTTTTTTTAAAAAAAAATTTTAAATAAAAGATCCTCCCCGCTACACAACAACAACAACAACAACAACAAAAGAAAAACAAAACAAATTTCTCATTCCTCCCTTACACTTTCCCGCTCTAATCTCGTGGAAACACGCACCCGCGGCTCTAAACGGTGGTACGAAGAGGCGGGGAAAGAGAATCAGCGACCAAAACAAAACAAATACAGAAAAAAAAAACACGACATAACAAACACATACAGCCAGACACACACACACACATACATATATATATAAATATATGTATACGCAAACCAAAAAAAAAAAACCATCACAACTCACACGTAAGAAAAGGAAAAAGAAAAAGGGGAAATACAGACGGAACCACACATGCAGATACACACAAACACAAACACAAATACAAATACAAATACAAATACACACACACACGTATATATATATATATATAAATTCTCTTTCCCTTTTTCGTGAGTAACTGTGCATTTGTATTTATAAATTTAATCATAAATAAATAAATAAATAAATATATATATATATATAACCCGTACAGGCATGCAGGGATTCAGACACATTGACGAGTGCAGCGGATGAAGTCCATACACATCCACAAATGCTATACATGAAAACCACACGTCAAATAACGGTGGAAAAAAGTCAAACAAAGAAAAAAAAAAGAAAACAACAACAAATCAATCAATCAATCAATCACGGAACAGGGCGCCAAAGAATAAACAAAGAGGAAAATATAAAAAAAAAAAGAAGAAAAAGAAAAAAAAGAAAAAGGAAGGAACAGATGAAGTATACTCAAATCCCTCACATATACAAAATTTCCTCTTACCCTCTGTTCTTTTCCATACATATTTCCATGAGTGTTTCCCTCACGTCATAACTTCATTCCTCTTTTTGTTTTTGTTTTTGTTTTTGTTTTTTCCTCCTTTTCATAATTTCCCCAGCCTGTTTCCTCATTTTACTTTTACTTTTACTTCATTACATTACATCACATATACGTTTCGTGTCTCGTTTTTGTTATTTGTTACCTTCATACACCCTTTTCCCTCTGTTTTTTTTTCCTTTTTTTTTGTTTTTCCCCCCTCCCTCCCTTCCTACTTTCCCTCTCTCTCTTCTTTTTTTTTTTTTATAAAAAAAAAAATATTGTTTATTCTCCATCTAGTGATTAATTAAGATCATAAACGAAAGGAGATAAAGGGGGACAAAACAAACAAACAAAAAAAATAAAAAATAAAAATAAAAACAGTATTTTCCCCTCCCTTCAATAGTGTTACAATTGTCCCATTCCCGTGATGAAACGTACGTATATGTGTTTGCTCATTTGTATTTGTATTTGTGTTCTACATGTGTGAAAGGCATTAAAGACATTAAACAAAAACAAAAGAAAACAAAAGAAAACAACAACAACGTATCCGCATGAGTTTTTAATGTCACACGTCAAAAGCTGTGAAAAGGCGCTCATTGTTTCTTTTTCTCCTTTCCACCTTTCCACCTTTTTCTCTCTCTCGACTTATTTCCTTCACTCCTCTTTTTTTTTTTTAACTTTCTGTTGTTGTTTAATTGCTTTCGAATGTATTTTTTTTTGTTTTTATTTCCACCGCACCCTCAATCCCCTTCGAACGCATTAATGATTAAATTTAACGGGAAGATAAAAAAGTAAAGAAAAAAAAAGAAGAAAAGAGATCACACACGCCCATCTGATAGCATCACGTGCACATAAATGACAAATAGATGTGGAGACAGCGCGACAGAAGTTATGACATATAAACAGCAAAACAGAAATTGGAGCTACAAAAAAAAAAAAATTAAAAAAATTAAAAAAAGAAAAAAAAAAAAAGAAGGTATAAAAATAAACCAAGCAAAAGTGCACACGTGAGCGAGATGCGGCAAAATAAACATAAATGAGGTGCACACACATATATTTATATATTTATGTGTGAAGAGCCTCTCGGGGGAAGTCGCCAACACCAAACTGGTAGCATCAAAAAAAAAAAAAGGAAAAAAAAACCACAAATGTTTCGTTTATTTTCCTTTTACTTTACTTTACTTTTTTTTTTACTTTTTTTACTTTTTTTTAAAAAAAAAACGAAGAGTCACCGCATGTCCCTTTCTTTCATTTCCCTCCTCCTCCCCTTTACCAGCGGCACCCGTACATGCTAAATAAATAAATATGCATGTACGGGCATGTGTGTTTATGAATCTTCTTTCACCTTCTGCGCTGATCCAAAACACGATGTTGCAGCAAGTAATAAAACAAGCAGAAAGTGGGCATAAAATGTGCCTCGAAGATGAAATCGGGATCAGTAGAAATGCACAGGGAAAAAAAAAAACAACAAAAATAAAAAACAACAACAACAACAACAACAACAACAAATATTGATATCTTCATTCACCTTTTGTAAAATCTTTGGTTTTCCTCCATCCTTATATCCGCTCTTTTCCCTTCCTTTTCTTCACATGTCTTATCCCGTCCGCTTTGCTTTGATGTGAGCCCTCCTTACATAAATTCCGTGCACACGCCACCACTACTTCCTCCGCTTCATATCCTTCCAACCGAAAAGCACACACACGAAAAAAAAAAAAATTAAAAAAATTAAAAAAAGAAAAAAAAAAGAAAGAAAAATACATCCAAATGAAAGTAAAAAAAAACAAGTAGATGAACCAACGGAACTAATCAACGACAACATCGACAACATCGACAACAACAAAAAAAAAAGGACAAGATAAAAGATATCATCAGACATGAGAAGGATGGAGAAAGCGAGTGCACAAGAGGAACACAGAAGCGAACTGAAGTGTTATCGTAGGAAAGTACACGTGCAAACGTTTCTTCTTTTTTTTTTTTTGTTGTTGTTGCTTTTACTTCTCCCATATGATTTCATAAATACAAACATACACACACATCCGGCATGATGGGTAAGTGGTTTGTAAGCCGCAGCTGACGTGTAGTGCAGCGTGGGGGAACACGAAAAGGAAAAAAGAGGAAATAAGGAAGCGAGCAGTCCACAATGCGAAGGCGCTCATCAAATTAAATAAATATACAAATATATAAGGGACACAAAGTGGAAACCCAACAATTAAAAAAAAAAACGAAGCAAATATAAATAAAAAAAAAGAGGAGTAAAGAAAACTGTGTAAGTAAGGTGAAGGTATAAAGGAAAAGAAAAGAAAAACAAAACAAAGGTTAGCAAAAAAAAAAACAGACAAAAGAAACAGACCATCAAATTTCGGTGAACAAAACCCTCTCGACGCTTCTAAAGTGGTACAATACAGAGTAAATAAATAAATAAATATATATATATATATAAACAAAAAGAGAGGAGCAAAAGTTTCAGGAGAGGATGGAGTTACGCCCCTTCAAAATCGCAAAGATAGACAAAGGAGCACTTTCCCAATCCTCCACCGTAACGGCAAGTCGAAAGTATCAAAAAATTGTAATTGCCACAAAAGGAACAAAACCATGGGAACTTTGCGTCAGAACCCGATACAATCGATGTTAACACCACACAGCCAATGGTTCAAATGAACATCTCACAGATTAGT
>NW_027124665.1:3975-4451 GCF_001457755.1 Trypanosoma equiperdum | reverse complement strand
ATGGGCTCTGTGGCTTCATGATTTCTACCTTTTTTTTCTGCATAATGATGCACGCAGTCTTTATTGTTTTTGAAACTGCACATATTACATATCTCTCACACACTCCCATAGCAACCTTTAAATTACTTCAAGTGCCTCTGTGTTGGTAAAAAATTTGGTCTTCAGCACAAAATTAATTAACGTATTAGTAAATGCACACTCGCAAAACTCTCTTATCAATATTATTATAACCCTAACCAATAGCTATAAAATATACAAACAAATCAAATTAGAATAGCATTAATTTTTCATATTCTTTTATTTTAACACATTACACCTACAGAAAAAAACGATACAATCTTTTAAAAATTTTAAAATTTAAATTTTCACTGGTTTTCATGTTTATTTTAAAAAGTGTTAGGATATATTAGATATTTCAAATTTAAAAAATTCTCTCAAATATAAAATTTTCTTAAATTTAATAAATTGAACAACAC
>NW_027124665.1:3459-3965 GCF_001457755.1 Trypanosoma equiperdum | reverse complement strand
AATTAGAATAGCATTAATTTTTCATATTCTTTACTTTAACAAATTACACCTACATAAAAAAACGATACAATCTTTTAAAAATTGAAAAATTTAAATTTTCACTGGTTTTCATGTTTATTTTAAAAAGTGTTAGGATATATTAGATATTTCAAATTTTAAAAAATTCTCTCAAATAGAAAAATTTCTTAAATTTAATAAATTGAACAACAATCCTTGTAATGCTAAAATGCTACTAAAAATGCAAAGGCAGAAGAAATCAGAGAAAATTTCTTATTGACGGAAAAATGGAATCTTTGCATTTGTTTTCTTATCATCCACAAACAGATTTTTTATATTTTGGAACTTCACCTTTTACTGCTTCGTGTGCTTCCTTAGTTGTGTGGTTAGGGAAACTTACTACTGTTGTTGCTCCACCTGCAGCTCTCTCTCCTGCTCCTGCTTGGTTTGCTGCTTGTTGTGCTGCGGCCCTATCCAATTTTCACCTTTTTCCACCTTCTTCGTCAACC
>NW_027124665.1:2753-3380 GCF_001457755.1 Trypanosoma equiperdum | reverse complement strand
TTGGTTGCCCCATTCCCTTCTAGTAGCTCGGCGTATCCTGTATTTGGTACGTATTTCCTGGTGGCTTGCTTTTGCTTTGTTAGTGCGCAGTTGTTCTGGTGTAGTTTTTCTGAAGCGTGAGAGGCCGGACTGTCCGCATTTGTCACCAGGAGTATTCAGGCGTTGTCGTCCGAGTGCGTCTCTGCTAGCATCTTTAAGAAATCATCAATGCGCTCTTTGAGATAGCCAGAAGCTCTCGCGGCCCTGATGTGTGATGTCACTGCTGATGTTCGATAAGTTTGGTACGCTGTATTTCCCTTTGTGTCGAGGTAATGTGCCAAGAGTCATGCTTTTCTTTCCTGTGTTTAGCCTATATTCTTTGCTGCATATACCTTGGCTCTTGCTGCTTGTAGCTTCACGGTGAATGCGTAGTTGAGGATGCCGTCGGTCTGGGTAAGGACATCTCCACTTACTAAATCTAGCTCTTCGCTGATGCCACAGTTCGGCTCCCATACTGTGTTTTTTAGTCCTTTGCTGGCTGCGGCTTCGCTGCCAACTGTGACTGCTAAAACGATTACAGATAATGAAACAATATGCGTAATTGAGCGCCTTCTTGCTCCATTCATTTGAACTATTATTGTCCTTTAG
>NW_027124665.1:2238-2669 GCF_001457755.1 Trypanosoma equiperdum | reverse complement strand
TTTTGTATTTCCTGTGCTATTAAGCGCTTTTACACCGGCTTCTATGTGCTTTCACCCATTTTTCTCTCTCTATATTCTCCACTTTAGTCCTAATGATCTGCTAAAAATACCCATGAAACAAACTTTTACCCCTTTTCATTCTATACTCTTCGATTCTTGAGTTCTTAGAGTATAGCGAATTCATCTTGTGTCACTTCTACAAAGGTCATCCCACTGATAATCAACGGCCTTGCAGTACCATATTCCCATACACACGCTAGACGCTTAGCTACTTAGCTTTCTTTACCCACGTTCACTCAAAGATTGCTCTGTGGTGCTGCATGCGGCTTTGTAGGCATCGTATTTTTGATAGCAGTTGGGCTGTTGCTGCTGCTAATCTGGATGCTACATTAGCGGCAAACACTGCCGTTTGTTTTGCCATTATTTTTTTG
>NW_027124665.1:0-2228 GCF_001457755.1 Trypanosoma equiperdum | reverse complement strand
TTCTGGATATAATGCTTGTGTGTCTTCACATACATATAGCGGTGTCCAAATGCAATCTAACAGGATCTTCGTCTCCAAATTTTTTTATTGCTTTTTCTTGAACTAAATGCTACAGAATCATGTAAGGAGGATGATATTGCTTGAAAATGGAAGCTATTTACTGACATATTACTGCTAGCTTGAATCGACATGAAATATTCCAAGTGTTCTCATTTTTAACAAAATAAATCTGTAATTTAAAATGCATTAGCACACTTTCCGCTGCCTTCATTTTAGATAATCAGAAAAACCTGAGCGCCATCTAATAGTTTAGAAAATTCACTTGTGTTTACGCTCCATTAATGTTAAACGTTTCCACACTATCTTAAGGTGCAATAAAAGTTTTTCTTTTTATTCCCTTTATTTATGCATTCTTTCATTTCCTTTTATTGTTTCTAAATTGGTACTGCTTTTGACAGTTTCTGCAAGGTTTGGTGAAATTATCAGCTGTTTGGTTTGTGTGTGCCTGCTACGAGAAGTAGTTACTTACGTTGTCGAACGCACTTTTCGGAGAATTTGAAAACCCATATCAGCTGTATTTTTTGTGCCAGATTTCCGTAAATCCATGATAGAGCCTTGAATAGAAAGGATTAACTCTTCAAAGAATACATGAGAGCATATTAGCAGTGCCGCGGTTAGTCGCCTACCATTTCAGATCCCTCTTTACGTCAGTTCCGCCGACTATATTCTCCCTGTATACTCGACTATCCTTCAATATCATATCATCTTCATCATATTCTTGTATATGAATATGACCGTATTCATGTTGTAAAGCAAAATACACATATTACATTTCATTTTCTTCTTCTCCCTATTAATATTACCTAGCTCCTACTTCATATTACTAACTTTTCCACCCACTATTTTACTTCTAATGCATTTACAAACCTATTTTAGTTGCTTCTACTTTGAGCTTTCATTCATTCTGCACTATCAACCTCATTATAACATTAGTATATACACACTCACAATACACTACAACTATTATTATTATTACAATGCTATTATAACTCTAAATAATACCCACAAAATAAATTAAATATACAATGTTAGAATACCACTCATTTTTCATACCATCTCACTATACTATTTAACAGCTATAGGCCATCTTAGCGCAAAAATTTACTAATCTGAATATTTTCATGAAAGAGTATTTAAGTATATATAATTATTTAAAAAAATAATTTAATAAACTCGAGAATAAATTCTCAATTTTTTAATTATAAAAGAAAACATACAAGCAAAAGAGGCATTTTATTAATTACAAAAGAATTTCTTCCTGTAGCGTTGTCTTCTGTCCTTTTTCTGTGGTAACTTTGATTTGGTTCTTTCCTTCCTTGAATGCACATTCATCTTCATTTTGGCACTCACTCTGCGGTTTATTCTTGCATTTTTCTTCTGCTTTTTTGTATCCACTGTTGTTGCCTGTTCATGTTTCTTTTTGTTTCAGGCTTTCTAGTTTTTTTTACTCCCTTGGCGTCACCTAGTGCCGCTTCTGCTTCTTCTTCTGTTGTTATTTTGTTTGTTTTTTCCTTTCTGTTTGACTGGCGGTGTGGACACTTGCCTTCATTATACTGAGTGGTGCCTGAACATTGTCTGCGAATTTTTTTTGTATCGGTACCGTAGCCGGATTTGATGAACTCGACCACTTCCTTGTTGTGTTCGGCATTATTGGTATCTTTGACGCCATGTAGTGCTGGACGCAGTTTCACACATCCACTCGTAGCTTGTCATCGTCTTTTAGTCCCTCTACGCCTAGACCTGTAGGTGTATTAACCGTGACTGAGTGTGCTTTCAGGGCTTTGCACAGGTAATGCTGCAGGTTTTTGTTGTCGTCGAGGTTGTCATCCTTTGTTAGCTCGGCCTGCTCGCATGTGGCTGATGGGTCATCTCCTTTGAATAACACACCCGCCGCTTCCCTGTAGGTTGGAGCTGCTAGTTTTTGAGCAGCCGTTAGTCCGCTTCCTCCGCCACCTTGGCAGCTGGTGATTGCCGTTGTAAAGGGTTAGGGTTAGCCAGCGGCTGCGGTGCATGATGACAAACCCGTTATTGTGGCGTGTTGGTCGAATAGATTTTTCTCTATGGCTTTCCTATACGACAACTTCACGTTTGTCAGTTGCATCAGTTTTATCTTGTCGTGGCTCTCGCTGATTTCTGTTAGGTTAGTTACTGCTGTGCACAGTTCTTTG
>NW_027123692.1:4435-8266 GCF_001457755.1 Trypanosoma equiperdum | reverse complement strand
AAAAAAAAAAGTCAATCAAACAGTGAGGAATAAAAATGATGTACAAAAAAGCTTAATGGGAATTTACTTGACTTGTTGCTTATAAAGAGGAAGCGCAATCGATATGTAACCCCTCCGCACCTCATTGCGAATGTGGGATCAAATGATGGAACGACCATTGTTTGCCATTCAATTTTTTTTGTCTTACCCACTTTTTTTTTCGTATGCATTTTCCATTTTATCGCTCCATTTTTAAATGTTATATGTTAATTATAATCTTATATTTTACAATTTTTACTTCAATCGCGCGGTAGTGGCTCTGCGTCTGACATAACTGTTGGTGTTATGAAACACAACAAACGAAGTTAGGAGAAGCCGAAAAAGTGTGTGTGTGTGCTTTCCGATTTCACAAAAAAAAATTAATGGGCAATTTGTTTAGTGAGTATTGCTCCATGCTTAATTACCTTTCTTCGATTTATTTATTCTTTTTTTTTTATACCCCACCCCCTAAAAAACAAAATACAACAATTAATAATAATAAAATGTAGCTACTATTCAGCAAAGAAGAAGAAGGTAGGGAAGGGTCGCAAGAGGGGTTTGCTTTGAAATATTTATTTTATGAGTTTATCCCGCACAGAAAACAACGGCACCACCAGTGACACTCCGGCTCGTGAGTTCAACAACAATGAACGTAACGCGCCAGTGAACAACGGTGGCGCGGGTCGAGGGGGCCGTTGGGCCTTTCGGGGTGATTTCCGCTCAGATGAGGGGGGTGAACGTAAGGGAAAGCCGTGGGGGAGGTTCCCGCAAGGGGATGGTGAAAGAGGCAATCGCGGTTACGGTGGAGGTTATCGAGGCCGTGGCGGCAGGGGTCGCGGTGGCGGTGGCGGTGGCGGATTCCGTGAAGGCAGTTTTGGTTTCGAGAACCGGGCACAACAACAGCCACCGCGTGAGGGGTTAATGAATGACCAGGCTCCTCAAGAGGAGAGACAACCAACGGAAGAATCAGAACCGGTGCAGAGGGGACGGTTTGACGTTGATTTCTATGACAGACCTCGCCGCCGGGGCCGAGGCCGGCAGTATGGTGGTAGAGGGGATAATGACGGTGAAAGGGGCTTCTTCGGGGGAGATAACAACGAGAGGCAACCACAGAAACAGAGGCAACAAAACCCAAAGCCGTTTGGTCAGCAGCAGCAGCTGGAACCACAGCAGGAGGATGAACAAGAGGCCGTAGCGTCGCCACAACAGCAGTACAATCAGCAGCAACGGCAGCCTGAGAGGAGGCCCGATACAGCTCCCACAATGGATCCCATTTCTACGAACCCTAACCGCACACAACGCGCGCCACGTTTCCGTAAGAACTGTCGCGACGAAAGGGAGATCGAGAAGCTGTTCGAGAGTCATCATCAACAAAAAGGTATCTCTCTCGAGAACTATGCCAGTATTCCCGTCGACATCGTCCCCCGTGACATTGATGCTGTTGAAAGCTTTGAAGACCTCTTCGTCGAGCCAGCACTTGCTTTGAATATTGCAAAGTGTGGATATAAGGAACCGACCCCCGTTCAGCGCTACGGTATCCCCGTCTGTCTTAACGGTAATGACCTCATGGCATGCGCGCAGACAGGTTCCGGAAAGACAGCAGCATTCCTTGTTCCAGTCGTGCACTACATTCTAAAAAATGGTGTTTCTCCAGCAAAGGACCGCATCAGCCACCCCATTGCCGTCATCATGGCTCCAACTCGAGAATTGGCGTTGCAGATATATGATGAAGTCCGCAAACTGACGTTTCGCACAGATATCTTCTACGATGTCGTTTACGGTGGCACACCGTACCCTACGCGTTTTGAGAACGATATTCTTGTTGCCTGCCCAGGCCGCCTGAAGGACATTTTTGATCGTAACATTGTTTCTTTCAGCTGTGTCAAGTTTCTCATTCTGGACGAAGCGGATCGTATGCTTGAGATGGGGTTTGAAGAACAGATTGAGTACCTTGTTGCCTCACGCTACTCCGACATGCCTTCAAGTGAGGAAAGGCAAACACTCATGTTTAGTGCTACCTTTCCACAACGCATTCTCAATCTCGCGAAACGGTACCTGCGACCGAAGTACTACCTCCTAACGGTCGGCCGTGTGGGCTCAACAACGAAAAACATAACTCAAAAACTTGAGCGGGTGCCGGAAGCGGAGAAGAAGGATAAACTTTTCGATATCATTTACAAGCAGAAGCAAACTGATCTTGTCCTGATATTTGTGGAGACCAAGCGGTCAGCTGAGCAACTTCACAGTGCCCTTAAAAGCAGCGGCATCCCCAGTACCACTATCCATGGTGACCGCCGCCAGAGCGACCGAGAGATCGCATTGAAAGATTTCAAGAGCGGCATTACGCCTATTTTGGTGGCAACTGACGTTGCTTCTCGCGGTCTTGATATCCCCAACGTTGCCCATGTTATTCAGTACGACTTACCAAAGGAAATGGATGATTACACCCACCGTATCGGGCGTACCGGACGAGCTGGAAACAAGGGAGTTGCAACTTCATTTTACGACAGAAATAACCGCAATCTTGCTGTGGAACTGTACCACTACCTGCGTGAACACGAACAGGAGGTACCTATGTGGCTTGAAAATGAAAAGGATGCCGTAGAGGGAGAGCGGTTTGTTGGCGGCACGCGCGGTGGGAACCGACGAGGTGGCGGCGAAAGCCGTGCCGCTGCTCCACTTGGAAACTCGACATGGGGTGAAGCCGCTACTGGCAGAGGTGGCCGCCAAGGCGGTCAGCAGCAGCAGGAACGCAAAGAATCGAATGTGGATGACGGAGGCTTCTAACGATGTCCGACAATCCTCAGAGCGGTAGCATAAAATAGGGAAAAGAGGAATGACCGGGAATAGAGAACCGGTTGGGGCGAAAAGAAAAAGAGAAAAAGCATACATTGTGTCGTGTGCGTCTGCAAAAAGTGAATGATATATATATATATATATACTTGGCAGCAAGGTGAAGAGAGACAACCGAAAAAAAATAATTGAAGAGATAAATGAACGCATGGAAGACGAGAAGGAACGAAAAATGAGTTCGAATGATAAGGAGATTCAGAGGAAGAGGGGAAATGGGTGCATATCATTCGCTGTTTATGTGTTATTTTCTCCCACCCGTTTCACAGTGCGTGAGGGGGGAGGTGGTCGTGTAGCTTATCCGCATACTTTCGCACCTCCCATATGTCGTCGTTCCCGCACGAGAGAGGGAAAACTGTGTTAGTGAAGAGTCATAAAAGCCCTCACAAGATTAAGGAATCGAATGCAACGACAAGGCGAGGGAGCACGACGTCGGCATTTCGGTACCATGAAGTGCACAAGCAATGAATACAACTTCAATTTTGAGGGTATTCTCCCGTTTTTTAAGTGACTGTATCCCTTCAGTATTTGTTTTCGTACTCTAATGGACGACAGTGACGAGTAAGTGGGAGAGAGGCAGGGGGCGAGTGGACATGGTCCGTGCTTACCTATCTTTCAACAAGCATCAACAAGCACCAACACCCACACACACGCACACGTACACAAAAGTGTAATATATATATATATATTTATTTATATTTATCTGCATATCTACACGTGTCATTTCTTTAGTTTACGGAGTGGAAAACCGTGTGGTGATAGATGTTAAAGGAAATGGAGACCTGAGCAGACAAAAGAACTCCGAATTTACTCTCCTTCCCTTTCACCCAAAGCAAAAGTAAAAAAAAAGTAAACAAGCACAATTTCTAATAACAAAAGATAGAAGAGAGAAAATTAAGAAACAGATATTTCTATCAGTAATAAGGGAAATACAAGTAAAACTGGATACTAACCAGTAACGTT
>NW_027123692.1:4317-4405 GCF_001457755.1 Trypanosoma equiperdum | reverse complement strand
GGGGGGGGGGGGCTTTTCGGGAATAACGGTAATGGTAATAATAATAATAATGAATCCAGTAAAAGAAAAATATTAAAGAGTAAAACTA
>NW_027123692.1:4072-4307 GCF_001457755.1 Trypanosoma equiperdum | reverse complement strand
AAAAAAAAGGGGGCGCACTGAAGCTAAGATCCAACGGGAGCACAATGCAAACATATGAAATAAACAAACAAAGGATTGGCGAAGAGAAGGAAAAAAGTAGCGGAGGGGGGAGGAGCGTGCTGGTGGTGGGATCAGGGACGCAAAAGTCGTTCAAGCGACAAGTGTGAGGAGTTGTTGTCAGGTCTGTTTTTTTTTTTATTTTTTTTTTCATCTTTCGGTATCACCTTTTCCTTCC
>NW_027123692.1:0-4031 GCF_001457755.1 Trypanosoma equiperdum | reverse complement strand
TGTGTGTGTGTGTGTGTGTGTGGATGATGTTGATGATGTTGATGAAAGGGGTGCTCTGCTGCAACTGCCTTTTTTTAAAATTTTTATTACCATCTTCACTTTCACCTCCAGTCCCAACACACACTAACATGTGCACACACGCACACAAAAATAAAAAAATGCATCTGATCTCTCCGTTTACTCTTGCTTCCTTTGAAACATAAACCGCAGGCGGCACATATACTTCGTAACGTTTTACAATCTAAATTGTTTTCTTCCCACTCTTTTCTTTGCCGTATTTCATCTTCCTTTTTCTTGTTCCTTTTTTTTTTCTACTTGTTTTTTGTGGTTTGTGCGCGTCAGTCGTCGCGTGCCACGTCAATTTTTTACTCTCCTTCGTTTTCTGCTTTCAATCTGGGGCCAGGGGTTTCTAGCAACAGTTTGGCGTTGTTTTTTTTTTACTTTTTTAAAGTTGTTGTTTTTTCCGTTTACTTTTTTTTGGGGGGGGGGAGACGATTCTCATTTTTTTTGTTATTTATTTTCACCATATTAATATTTCCTTCCATCACTTCCCTTCGTCGTATGATTTAGCATGTCCATGTGTTTTGCGTGGGGGAATGGAGATGTGCTGAGTGCACCATGAGTTACCCTCCTTCCCATTTTTTAAAAAAAAATCCTATATATATATATATATATATGTATATGTATATGTATATGTATATTCGTTTTTTTTTCCTCTTCTTTCCTTCTTTCTTTCCTTCCCTCCAATATGTGCTTTATTACACCCTTTTATGATTATCCCACCGCATCGTGTCGACACTAGCTGGGTAGCACATGTTGTGTTATAAAAGGAAAGGAAGAAATAAATAAATGAGTGAAGAAAAGAGGAAAAACGAAATAGTTGTGGGAAGAAGGAGTGAAAAAAAGAAAAAAAAAAGAAAAAGCACACAAACACACACGCACTCAAATGGACATGAAAAGGAGTGAGTGAGTGAGTGAAGCAATTAATTAATTTATTAGTTTACGAAGGGGTCGTAAAGAGAAATGAGGGAAAGTGCGTGGTGTAGAGGTATGTAGGTGAAGAAAATAAATATTTAAGCAACGAAGAAGGTACCGTTCCTTAAAAATGAGAGCAGTGTTTTGTTGTGTGTATGTGTGTGTTTTGTCGTTTCGGGTAGTGAACGAATATTATTATTGAAAGAAAGCTGACAGTGATCCACGATCATTTTTTGTTTGTTTGTTTGTTTGTTTTTTACTTTTTTTTGTGTCTGTTCGTTTGTTTTGGTGGGAAAACGGTAATCGCCCGGGTGAAGGCATGCACCACCTGTTTCTGCCTCCATGTTTAAGGAAGAGGCAAAAAGAAAAAGTCACTTTGAGTTTCTACTGTGTCCCTGTTAGTGGTTCGGATATATAATGGTAGGATAGCTAACAAGACTGGATATAACGAAGGACGAGGTGAAACAAAATAAAAATTATAAATGAGCGAGGGGCGGATGTCGTGGCATATATATATATATATATGCAAAAGAGGGGTTACCTACCTTCCTTTTTTCTTCTTCCTCTTATAATGTTAAGAGAAAAATAAAAGGTCAACAGAAAGAAGAAATTAAAAATAAAAATTAACCAAAACTGTGTCGTAGCCAGTCGGTGAATAATTCTCTTCTTCCTCCTTCCGCACTTGTTACATGTGATGAATACTACAAAGCTGTTTAGTTTATATTGCTTTCGCTCTGGGACAAACTTAACCTGTTTTCTCGTCGGATTCTTCCTTTACAACTGTTGCTTGTATTCTTTTCCCCTTCAGTTCTTTTTCTGGTCACTGTGTTTTTACCTTCGTTTCGTTGAATCACACGGATAGAGGTTCTTTTTGAAATTCATAGGAGCCGAGGGGACGGTGAAGTTTAATCTGGCGCCTCGCGGTGTAGCGTCTAAAAGGTGACAACGGGAAGTGCGAGTCAGCGTGTTGATTCTAATAATAATAATAATTATTATTATTGTTGTTGTTGCTGTTGTTGTTATTTTTATATTAGGTAGACTTATCGTTCGTACTCACATATTTTTCCTAGGCACATCTTCATACTGTGAATCTTTGTATATTAGCGGAGACGTCACAGGTACACTGTTTCGTCGCACATAATCATTTCTTTTAACCGTTTTAAAGTAACGGTATCCCTATTCCACACACACGTATAGATATATACATATATAACTTATTGGTTTGCGTGTTGTTGGTTGCGTGGGTGTGTTTGTGAAGGGCAAATTAGTTCAAAGGTGCTCGTGCATGCGTCAGTACATCGAAAGATTCATATAATGTTTAAGTGCCGCGTGGCTGTTCTCCTCTCTTCGGCATCATCTTCCGCTACAGGCTCCTGCCAGAGTAATCCTTACAAGGTTTTGGGAGTTGAACCAAACACTCCCTTCGATGAGGTGAAGAGTCGCTTCCATGAACTTGCGCAGTTGTACCACCCCGACATGCCAAACGGTGATGCGGGAAAATTCCGTGAGATTAACGCCGCATACCGGCAACTGCGCGCAACCCACCGTGAGTGGCGGTCGAACAACATGAACACCCAAACTCACCACCAATCGGAGTTTTGGGGTAGCCAAGGCAACACTGCTGATGCCGACAAGGAGGACCATTATACCAAGCAATGGAAAAAGGGCCCCCATCACTCTACCACAAATGCACGAATGCGCGGTACTCAACAGCGAGCATTCATGCACGAGATTCTGTGGTTGTATGAGGGTTACGAGATGGCCCTTATATTGGGAACTGCAGTGGTTGTACTTATCATCGCTTTTGAGCGGTATCTGCTCGTTCGTCGTGTTACCCAAGAGAAGCGGTCGAGGCGGATAGCCATGGAAGAGGGACTCCCTCCGAGCATGCCCTTGGAGGTTGACGAGAATATGATGCGAATGTATAATGTGCCCGTTCCATCCGAGGCAATTGAAATGGACGAAGCCATTGCCAAGGAAATGACTTACCACCGTCGCGCAACTCAGCGACGCTTTGAAGATTTCCGAGAGTTCTTGTTTGTGTATGACCCAGATGGTGTGACCTCGCGCAAAGTCACAACAGTGCGTGTTGCCGCGCCGTACGTCGACGAACCTCTTATACCCACTCGATGCCCTGTTGTGAGGGAGTTTAACTCTGAACAAAAAGGTACAAAATATGAGAACATTTTAAAAGAGGTGGTAGAAACTTCCAGCACAACACCGTGGCTATCGCCGGACGCTCAGTTTGCTGCCCCACTTGTTGTCCAAGGTCTCGCTGTCATACCAATGAATTCTCCCAACACAGCCAAGTGGACCTTCATTGAGTACAAGAACGCAGATAATCCCACGGATCCACCGATGTGTCTCGTGGCACTAAGAAACAGACGATTCGAGAAACTTGGCATGTGCCAGAGGGTAACAATATCAGGGAGTGGGCAACTAAGTGCCAAGTTGCTTCAAAAGCGGGAAGAGGACTTGAAGAATGGTTTGCGAGGGGATGCTCTCGTAAAAGGATCTCCGCTACCGCTAAAGGATACCACAACCGCGCTTGAACACATGAAGTTATGAGCAGCTCCCATTCTTAATTGCAGCATCAGGCAATATTGGCATTCGCCGGAACAGGAAAGCAGCACAGGATATGCTCCTTGACGCACCGTAGGTTTCTGCATCTCAAGGACAATGCAATTAGCCTCTTTGTACATTTTAACGGCAGAAGCAAGAATATCTTCAATATTACATTTTTATTGTGTATCTCAAAAAATAAAAAATAAAAAACATCTAACAATCTTCCTTTGTTGAGCTTACATCCTTTCGGTAGGTAAAAAAAAAAATGACAAAAAATATTAAGTTAAAAACACACTAACAAGAAAAAATATATATAATCATCGAACACAAGACACCGTCATCATTACATTCGTCAAAAACGCAAAATTGACATCAACAAAACACTCACACATATATTAGTCACGCAGCAAGAGGGAAAAGCAGAATTGAAAAAAAATTTTATAAAGAAGGAATGAAGGCGACCGAGATACTAATGTGACGGACCTCGTCGG
>NW_027124664.1:18469-21454 GCF_001457755.1 Trypanosoma equiperdum | reverse complement strand
TACTATTCCCAGTAGTGGGGTGATTGGACAAGCCCCATTCATTCATTTTCCAGGTCAGCCAATTGCATGGGAGGAGAAAGCAAGACTAATTGTTAAAAATCTTAGTTGCTCTAAGGAGTTGGGAAGGGGGCAGTTTAGTACAAGATATGCGGGGACAATTTAAATCTATGCAGCATCTAGAGAGACGTTGGATTTTATATATCCGGAAATTTGTGAAAATGTATTAAAAGAAAAAGATTTTTTAAAAGTGGGAAGGTGTAGCTGCGAAGCTTCAACTTGGAAAATAGTATAGTAGCAGCAGCAGCGGCGGTGCACATCCTTGTTGCCGATTTACGCCAGAAGTACCGGCAACCGACATGTGCAAGTCACTAACACAGCTGGCGTCTACCGTATCAAACCAGCTTCCAGCATGAGGCCAGACGGCTATTTCCACCTAAGTAGGCGGATAGAATGCAGTTATTTTTCTCAATAGTAACAGTGGCCACTGTGTTTCTAATGAAAACGGTGCGAGCAACTCAATACGACGCCACAGCACCGTTTAAAGCGATATGCACTTCATGGCCGCTTGCGACGAAGGCCAATATCCAAGATTATTCGCCGCCGACTCTACCATCCGAAGCAAATGACCTATTGCAAATAAATATGTCGGTTTCTTTCAATGAATGGCAGGAGATGTTCAAAACGGTCGAAGCGCAGCAAAGCTGGGATGCCTACAGAAAAAATTTACGGATCTTTCCTCAGAAGCAAACTGGGAAAAATCGTGGGAAAGCTGGAAGCAACAAGCAGTAGTTGTCAACAACCCGGAAAGCAAGTGGAATAAAAACAGGCGGCCAAGGAAGAGCGGACCACTTCAGGGCTTTCAGATCGAAATAATAAACGCTACAGCGTGCGAGGTACAAAAGTTAATAGATGAAATAAAAGAGCCGCCGAAGACGCCGGAGGGCATACCGTACACAGAAGCAATCAGGCAAAGCCTTAAAAAAGCCACATGCGCCGGGAAGTTCACAGCAACGCCAGAACGCTGACATGCTCAGATGTCACAGAAGGGCATCCGAGAGCAACAACATGTACGAAGCAGAAAGCTGGCGAATCAATCGCCCATGACATTGCATGCCTGTGCGCAGCAACAAACGCTGAAGATTCGTGCAGCGGCGACAACATCCAAGCAAGTGTACTGGCAGGCAGTAACATAGCAGCGAGTGCACTTAAAGCTCTTTCAGACCTGTGCCCACCGGAAGCACTAACAACCAACATAGGAGCAGAAGTAAGCGTCGCTTTAAGCCGGTTCGCCGCCAATATGAAGACACTTGAAGCCAACCAAAAAACCTTCGGTATATGAAAGACGATCAAAACAAACGACTGCACAGACTCCAGCGCCAGTTGCGTAATCTACTCAGAAAAAATAAAGCACGGCACCAGCGGACTCAAAGCAATTCCATGGGTAGTAGAGCTCCTTAAGGCCCAGACATTTTATGAAAAATACAATTTAGCGGTAGAAAACAAGAAACAACTAATAAACCAGGTGAACACCGCAGCTAACTACGGAATCCACGAATCCCGACGAGTCATCAGGGCGCAGGCAAGCGAAGCCTCCAAAGAAACTTCTTCAAGCGATGGCCAAGCAAGCAAATAAGCAAAGAAGAAAGAATGCGACCAACACAAAGATAACAAAACTGCATGCGAAAATACAGGCAAATGCAAATGGGAAGGTGAGGATGAGACCAAAGGCGAATGCAAACCTAAACCAGGAACAGGAAACACAGCAGAAGTGACAGGAGAAGAAAACCAAGAAGAGAAAAATGGGAAGAAAGGTAGGTGCACCCAACAAGGCACTAACCAACAAGCTTGTAGAAAGGAAAGCAACTGTAAATGGGACGGAAAAGAGTGCAGAGATTCCAGTTTTATTGTCAAAAGGAAATTTTCTCTGATAGTTTCTGCTACTTTTGTGAACTTCCTTTTTTAAAAAATCCCCCTCAATTTTTCATTTGCTGAAATTTTATGATATATTTTAACACCTTTTAATGAAAATGTGCAAAATATAAAAAATTTGGAGAATTAAAATATTTAGTAAAATGTGTATGATAGTGGCTTGTGAGTGGATAGAAAAATAGTGAAAGGGTGTAAAAAATTATTACTATTAGAATTTTGTTTATCTTACTTATCTTATATATTTTCGTTAAGGCCATAATAATATTGACAATAAAAATGGTAATTTTGATAGATTGTGTTGTGAGTGTGTATATACGTATATTATAATAAGAGTAGTAATAATAGTAATAATAATAATGGTAATGATAGGAAGTCTGTGTGTGTGTATATATACAAATATTATAATAAGGCCAGTAATAATAATAATGATAATGATGATGATGATAATAATAATATTAATAGAAAGAGGTTGTGAGTGTGTATATACAAATATTATAATACGAGCAGTAATAAAAATAATAATGATAATAATCATAATCATAATCATAATAGGAAAGTGTTGTGAGTGAGCGTATATTCAGCTGTAATAACAGTTGTGGACAATACCAATAGCACACAAAAATAGAGAAAATATAAAGTAATGATAAGGGTGTAATTGTAATAAAAGGGATATATCTTCCGTTAAGTTAACTTTGGGAAGTAAAGGACTAAATTAATCACAAATGTGATACTGAGAGAAATGCTGAGTTGACAAGGTATTTTCCTACCGCCGCGACCTGTAAGTGTGGGAAAATCAGGGTGTTCACCATGTAAACACCAGAGGGTGTTGAGGGAAATGAGTGTAGGGGTTGCTTCGGTGTATTTTCCCCATAGTTTGCGCTTTATTTTTTTCTACGGAAGGGTCATCAACGTGCATTAAAATACCGGAGAGGTAGTGAGAGATAAAAGCGCTATTGTGTCAGAATATTTTGTAGTAACTGAGACTGTTAAAAGTCTCGACACTCAAGAGAAATGTAAAACTTTCTGAATGAAACTAATCTTTTCGTTGCATCTGAG
>NW_027124664.1:17730-18459 GCF_001457755.1 Trypanosoma equiperdum | reverse complement strand
TTACGCAGCGTAGAAGCAACAGACTGCTTGCTAAGTTAATATTTAACTGGATTAAAAGAGTGCAGTTGAAGCTATATTAATAACAAATGACAGGACTGAGAAGCCGCAACTCATCTAAGCTTTTCAACAACAACTCAACTTTATATGTTGCAAAGTCTTAAAAATAAAGTAATTGACTAGCAAATCGAACCCGCAAGGACGGTGTTACAAGATCCAGCGACGGCAAACGCTGATCAGCAGCCAAACAATTTCCAAACTAGAAACAAACAGAAGAACCAAAAGAAAAAGCGATAAGTATCAGAAAAAACAAAATGAGAGAAGATTTGACCCTCATATCAACAGCGTCTCTTCAATAATACCTGTCTAGGAAGTTGAGCTCCAGAACATACACCACCGTTAAACAAATTATATTGACAAAAATGGTTAAGAGCATGGGAAAATGCAGTAGCAAACTTTTTTACGGACATAATGAAGCTAATATGATTCTTTTCTTCTTTTGGTGCAAAGCTGGAGTGGCAGCACAGCACAAAGCTCTACAATGTTATGCGCAAGCGGTAAATAACGAGCTAATACTAACAATAATAAAGAATAAGAACAAATGGTATATGATTCACTCACTACGTGTAAACCAGTGAAGATTAAAGAAGAAAGTACACTGAAAATCATGACAATGAGAGCAACCACATATTTCGCTCCACAAGAAACCCACTAGAAAACAAAGTCGTCACC
>NW_027124664.1:15709-17720 GCF_001457755.1 Trypanosoma equiperdum | reverse complement strand
GTTTTAGTTGATGCACCCCTTGTTGCGACCCGACAGCCAAAACACTACACGCCAGCAGCCAAACATGAATCGAATGCGGAGCTAAATGTGAAACCACCAACTGAGTAGAAAGAGGACAAATAGAATAAACTAACTGAGATGCTCACCCGGCGTAGACAATACAATCCCATCTAGAAAATTCCCCCAACATTTATCGAATCCACAATCTAAGTAGCGTAGAAATTCGTTTCCTTGATATCGCCATGTGGACAATCCGAGCCGACCTATTGGTGGTTGCGACACCGGAAACCAGTAGCTCAGCTGTTTGAACCGCCAAAGAAGATATCTTGGTCCTGCGATTCAACTAAACAGCTGCTTCACCTTAAGGACCAATTACTTGCAAAAGCAACGACAAGTGGAACCCAAATCCGAGCCGCGCTGTTGAAGGTGGCGCAACTTCAGGCGGCAGCAGCTGCAGCTACCGGCGATGAGGCCCTGATGTACGCTGCTCTGGCAGCTGGGCTGTGACCCAAGGTAAGCAAAGCAATTGAACAAACCAACGAGGGCGTCAGGAAGCTGGCGTCGGCGGCTGCGGCTGCACAAGAACTTGCGGGCGTGCAAACTTTACTAACAGACGTGGAAGCTCTGTCGATCAAGCCAATGGCAGAAGCACAGCTAGGAGTAAGCGGCCCGGCCGCAGGCAAACACTACATAAGGTTTGCTTCAACAGGAACCACAAACCGACAGCAGAGAAGCGACAGAGCAGCCAGATCCAGCCAACAACGTACTCGACATCTTTTTCCTCAAAGGCCGAGGCGAAGCGGGCCCCGACGCCACCACAGCACCACTGTGTTTCCACGGCGCAGACCCGACAGGCTGCACACAAGCCACCGAAAACGAGGCCACATACGGCGAAGTGACCACAGGCAGACCACTAAAGCTGACAGGCGCAAAAGCAAGCACACCCAAAAGCGGCAAACAAAAATTTACGATCAGCGGCGGCGCGCCAACCAACTTACTGCCCCCACAGAAATATGTGGAGGCACGACTGGCAACTCTGGCAGAAGGGATATCCGCATACAACGAGATGTCGTTCATGGCCGAAAGCCTAGAATCGGCACAGCTGGCGGTTGCAACTGAAGCGCGGCTAGCACTGCTCAAAGCTCTAGACCCGACAGCAGACGTGTCAAAGCTCAGCGATAAAGCGACGGAAATAGATGGTCAGATAACTAAACTCTACGGCAAAAACGGCGGCGAAGTTAAAACCAAAGTTTGGAACAAGTTTAAGCCCATTCAAATCCGAAAGGAGGCGACACTTGACAATAAAGCTACAACCCTCAACAAGCTGGACGATTTGAACAAACTTTGGTTCGCGGCATCTTTTCACAAAGCGAAACCCATTCAAGAAACAGTAGCTAGAGCACATCAGAAGGAGACTGAAAAAACAAAAAACAGCGGACTCAACAGGAAAACCAGAAGAAAAGAAAGGCGGGGATAGCAAAGCAACCGCAGCTGATTGCACAGCCACTGAAGAGGGTAAATGTGACAAGAAGAAATGCACTTTGAACAAGGAAAAGAAAGAGTGCAAAGTCGAAGAGGGAACTGTTATCATTTCTGCTGAAATAAAGGTCCCTCTTTTGCTTGCATTCTTGCTTCCATAAACCTTATAGGGTTTTCGCTCAATTTTGAGAACTTTATGAAATTTATAAATGTTTTCATTTTTGAAAGAGTTTGCTAAAATTTAATATATTATAACACTTTTTGTCAAACTTTTTCAAATTAATGAAAATGATGAGAAATTAAAGTATCTAAAAATTTATTAAAATGTGTATGCTAGTTGTCTACGTGTGTAAAGTAATAGACTGTTACATGATGAAAAATTATGTCTATTCTGAAATATTTTAAACTTCTTTGATTTTATATATTTTATTGATATTAGTTATAGTTATTATAACAATAATGATTATAGAAGACTATTTAGTGACTGTGTACATACTTATATTGCAGTACAAATGATAACAGAGATTGAATT
>NW_027124664.1:11440-15699 GCF_001457755.1 Trypanosoma equiperdum | reverse complement strand
TGAAAAGCAAATGTAACATGCGCAGTTTCAAACACAAATATGAAGGTAGGAATTATCATGCACAAGGAAATGATGGTGAAAAAAGAAAAGGATAAAAGTAGTCCAGCGTACATGCCAAGTGGAGTCGCTACTTTATTTGTAAAACTAGTGAGTGGAGGCGACAAAGAAAAAATAAATGAAACAACCTAACGCAAAACAGTCCTACAAAATAAAATAATGCAAAACTGTGAGCAGAAGGAGCCCTTAATGCCTCGTATTTCATTTAAAATGACTGTTTGAAACTGCGGAGATAGTACTTACTGTAGTTTTTAACTTATGATTGATCTCAATATCCGGATGTGAAGAAGGAGCATGAAAATCAGAAACAGAAGCAGTAGGGTAGGAAGGGATAGTGTAAATGTGAAGTAATATCGAAGTATTTGTACTATATATAATAGTGATTTCTAAATCTTATTAGAAAAATTATAATATTATCTTAATTTAAATTTCAAAGAGGCGACTTTTATGGATCAATGTGGACAACACAAGAAGAATATATAGGAAAAAACTATTAAAATGGCCTATGAAAAAACTTTTAATGAACCTTTATAAAGTGGAAAACATAACATAATACCTTTACAAGCGACCTATTGTTATATTGTGCAGGTATGGCGGCTATTTAATGAAAAACTTTTAAAATTAAAATACATAGATGCGGTATTGACAAAACTTATCAATAAAATTAAAAATGAAAAAGCAAATACAGGACATAAATGCTCAAACAAAAAAAATATTCAGAAATATGACGGGATGAACGTGTGAAACTCCCAAGCCAACGCTTCCGCACGAACCTGAAGCATTATATTGCCTTTGCAAATGTGTTCAAACAACGGGAGTTGGTCTACGAGAGAAGTACGTAACAGCCATAAATGATAGATACAACAGCTATATATATATATATATATATATAACGAAGTTACTTGAAAATAAAAGAAGAAATTCTTCGGGTTAGCTAAGTTAAATTATTAGTCCTCTTTTTTAAACACGGTACCCGGCATTGCCCTTTCTTTAACTTTTAAACCAAACAGAAACTAACACAAAAAGCAAGTAAATTTTCCCTAAAAACATCTCCTTAAAGCTAAGAAGCCACATGTTTAATCGTAACTGCATCCTCAATTCAGACAAACATCCTATAAACCGCACACGCATCTCCTTAAGTAAAGAATAGTAAACCACCAAACAACACTCAAGCAACAAACACCACTTTTAAGCACTTAAACAAAAATCATACAAGGAGAAGAAGCTTAGGTCGTCACAGCCAGGAGTGCAAAGAACTGCGCTACGGCAAGTTAAACGGCACTACTCCGTTCTAAAGAATAGCGAAGAGAAGCAACAGCAGACAGAACAACAATTAAAGCCAAAGTGTGCACCGCAAACCTTGTGCTTGGAACGCAAATCAAGGGGGCAGAAAAGGCAAAGTAATCATAACTATGGCTGAACCTACGTCACAGTCAGGAATGCTTCTGGCTACAAGCCTCTTTATTTGTCTGACAGTAGCAACAGCTGACAATAAAAAGCCCACGGCACATATGACGGACCCCGGGCAAGCTGCACTAATGCTCATAAAAATAAGCGACGACCTATTCAAAAGGACATCAGAAATCAGCACTGCATGCAACAGCTTACAAACCAGACTGTCGATGGCGGTTGCAACCGCGGTTTTAGCAAGAAACTTATAGCTAACCCGAGCGGCAACGCCAATTTCACTCAAGCCTTCAAAAGTTCTTGTCAACTCATACAATTCGGTGGAAGCTTTTATGATGCCAACATCCAACGCTACACGCAAGGCGGCGAACTTAAGCGGCAGTTAGTTTGCCTCACCGGCGTCCACAGGCATGGTAATGCCAGATTGAACGCTAGGAAATACCACCGTAGACTCTGTAGCAGCAGGTCAAGCAAACATTTACGCTAATCATCCTCCTTCAGCTCTAACCAACGACAAGATTAAAAAATTTGACAGTAAACACCAAAGTTCATCGGCATGGCTATCAATAGCAAACTTCGACGAAATGAAGGTCTTCTCAGCACAGCCAAAAAAACCCCAGAGAACAGCCGGTTCCAAACCTTTAATAGGCACTAACAACTGCGGCAGCGGCGCCAAGTGCAAAGAAGGCATCACCACTGACGAACCGGCCGGAACCTCAACAAACCCGTGTGTAATTTGCGGACCGATAATAACAACGAAGATAATAACAGCGGCGAAAAGCACGACAAACTCTAAACTAGGATGCTGTACAACTTTCTACAACGGCAACTTCAAACACCATGTCAAAGCAACAACGACAAGCATCTAAGAAGCAATAGAACTCACAAAACCACCATCCACAACTTTCGAAGCAGACAAAACAGAAACCTTTACGGCAGATGACAATGTGAAAGCAGTCATCAGCAGCATTTACGCAAAAATAGATATAACAGAGTGGCTATGAAAAACACGAAAATACAAAGGAAGATCAAAAACAACTACGGAACTGGGGACGAACTAAAAGAGATAACGAAACCAATCAAACTATTAGGCCAATAGGAAACAGGGATATAAGCAGTGTTTTGGATTTAAACGGCGATCAGGCTGCTTTTCGAGGTGAAAGTCAAGAAAAGAAAGCAAAAAACAAAAGTGTTCGCCCGCTACTGATCCTTTTGGAATTTTAGAAACAAAAAACTCAAAACAGAAGATGAATGCAAACAGAATACAACAAGTAACGATTGAAAAAATGAAAAAGATTGTGATTTTGATGAAAAAAGTCGAGGGAAAAGACTGCTCTCCAAAATCAAAAAGTGGAAAAATATAAAAAATCATCCTCTTCCAATTGGAGAATACCTGTTCCTCATGTATTTTCTCCGTCATTATTTGTAGAACTTTAACATTCAAATACTTTTTTATCATTTTTATGAAATTTATGAAACTTAGCATTTTGACATAACTTGATAAAATTTGATATATTTTAACACTTTTGGATGAAATGTGAAATAAGTAAGAATGATTATATAAAAATGTATAGGGATGCTAAACAGAAGTGAAAACTAATAGGATAATAAAGTATGACAAATTAGTGCCATTCTAATTTTGTTTATTTTGCCTATTTAATGTTTGTACCTTAAGGTTATAATGATAATAATAAAAATAATAGTGATATAAGAGCAGTAATGATAATGATGATAATAATAGGAAAGAGGGTAAGTAAAATAATAATTATTATATTTATTGGAGAGAATTGTGAGTGTGTATATACAAATATTATAATAAAAATGTTGATGGAAAATGGTTTGAAAACAGAAATAGAAGCAGTCCAGGAAATGATATGGGTGCAATGGTTGAAATTGAGAAAATTTGAGGGACAAAAAGCAATTATAATGTTAAAGAAAACGCAGAAAAAGATAGGGAGATGGTATGTGCGCAGTTAAATACGCAAGCGTGGCGATGGGTATCATCGTCATTTACCCAACGGTAACATAGGGGACAATTATGAAGTTGAAGGATGTGATGTACAGGGAAAATGGAGTCGCTTCGTCATCCATGGAAGGAGGAACAGAAGATGCAAAAGAAGAAAAGAAAATACAGAAGGAAAAACTGGATATAGCACTACACAGTACAATAATATTTTACGGTAACTTATTAATCCTTGTGTTTCAGTCAAAAAATGGATAGATACTACAGCATAGATGCTGGTAACTGTAGATTTTTATCTGATGGTGGATCCTAATATCCAGCTGTGAAGCACTACAAACAGATGGAGGAATGTATTGGATATGTATAAAGTTATATCAAAGTCTTTTTTTAATTAAATATATTAATAATGGTCAACATTTATCTGGATAATTATGATATTATATGGAGATAGTCTTTAAAACAAGATTTACCAATGGAGTTCCTTGAGTACTTAGAAAAGAACGACACGTGGAAACTTCTTAAAATATGTATTTGTAAACCGTTGGAAAAGTTTTATTAACAAGATATAATTGGTAACGTAACTGAGAAAATTACAGATATGCATAAACACCAAACTTTATTTGCACACAACGACATATAATTCAGCATTTGAATCGAGGCGAACCTTCATTTTTGGTGGGCCCAAGGACGCTACAACAAAGGATGTTGAAGCAAGGCCCCTAACAACCAAATGGTAAGCACAAGGAATGTGAAATCAGCCGTTGTTCGCACTAGCCTCAACCACTATCACGCATACTGCCTGAACACGACCTTTGTATTGGTACATATGGGG
>NW_027124664.1:7009-11341 GCF_001457755.1 Trypanosoma equiperdum | reverse complement strand
GTTAAGAGTATAAGTGTAATCGTGTTTAAAATCAAAATTAATGCTAAAGGTTTGTCATAATTTCCACGCGTTTGCTGGAAGATACCAAACATTTCACATATTGAACATATGGAAAATGCACTCACATTACAATGATAATTTGCATATTCTAACGAGTTTGTTACTTACCTCAGTTAATACACAACAAATTTTATGTACCACTATTTGATGTTCTGTTAAAGGGACCGTGAGCGGTCTGTAACGTGAAACCTAGTCCGTTATCTTGAAAACACTGTACCGGTAATATTAATCTTCAGTGATGAGTAAAACAAACAACACCCAATTCCCTAGCCACTTGGTGCTCTATTCAAGCAACGGGCTTTTAATTTAAAAGCAACTGCCTACGAGGACGACACACTCGTTGAAACAAGACAGGAAGCATGCGCTCTGATATCGTAGCTTTTATGTTGCTTTCGGCATGCGGATTCGCAGGAAAGCAGATGCCGCCGCCGGCGAAGCCAAAAACCTTGCCGAAATGGGAACTTTGTGCAGCTTAATCAACTTAGCTAAGACCTCAATAACTGGATTGTCTGAGCCAGGGATTTCCGAAGACGACCTAAATGCAATAAAAGCTGTTAACATAACACTCGCAGACCCAGACTGGAGCAAGCGATTCCCGACATCAGCCACAAAGGCAAAAGAAGATGCACCAAACTGCAAAGACCCTTCGACAGAAGAGCAATGCAAAAAACAGTGGTTAGAATGGCAAGCAAGCAGCATAAAAGCATACAAGGAAGGTGAATTACAAAAAAGATTCAAATTTCCAACGAACAGAAGCTTTCACAGCAGGGCCAAGCAGCAGCGACGCAAGTTGCAGCCATAACAGCCGCCACAATTCAGCTAGCAGCAAACTACAACGGCAAATACAGACCAGACCTCGACGAGGCGGCGAAAAAAATTAAGGCAGATCTCGAATTGGCGGCATTCGGTCAAAATACAGCCGGCAAAGCGCCGAACGCCAAATGTATCGCGCCCACAGGCGGCGATCGCCAAACGATGTGCGCACTGCCGTCTGTAGGCAAAGCGCTTTGCCTGACGTTTCTTTGCGTCTGCACTAAGACAGGAAGCTCAGCCAACACAGATGTATGCGGTAACACCCGAACACCGGAATTCAACTTGGGATCAGCAGCTGGAGCACCAGCGGCATACACAGCACTGGACGCCATATGCAAAAAGCATACCAACGCCAAAGTGACATCGGAGTTCATACTAGCCAAGCTCGGCCAACTGTTCGGCATGCTCAAAACGCTTACACACGGTAGCGGGGACATGATACACCTAGGTGCGCACAGCGGCAGCCAGCACTGCGATGATCGAGCAGCATCGGCCTCCGCCGACTTCACAAAGGCATACCCATTAAAAGACACCGACAACCCCGAAGCAATAGCCTGGGAAAAGCATCTGCTGGCCGCGGTTGAAAAACTGAAAAAAGCGGAACAGGCGGGGCAGGCAAAAAGACGAACGGAAGAAACCATCAAAGCTCTTAGAGGCCAAGTTGAACTTGTTTTTAATAGAACAGCAACAGCCAAAATTTATGCCACAAAAAATCCAAATCCAGTTGCAAGGCCACCTATCTGCGACAGTCACAAATCAAATACAACCTGCACGAAAAATAACTGCAAATGGAAGGGAACAAATGAAACAGAAGGAACATGCAAGCCTAAAGAGGGAGAAGGAGCGGTGAAAGCAGAGAATGATGAGAAAACTACAAACACAACAAGAAATACTATTGTCATTAATAAAGTTCCTATTTTGCTTCTATAAATAGGCTTTAAAAGAAATTTTGCACAATTTTATGAATATGTGAAACTTTTTCTATTTTGAAAGAATTTTACAAATTTCTAAAGTTTAACATCTTTTAAAACTTTCTGATAAAAATGTATAAATCTGTGAAAATTAGTGAGAACTTTTAAAAATATTAATATCCTGTTTAAACATTGTCTGTGAATGTAAAGCAAGAAGGTAAGAGGTATGGAAAATGAGTTCTATTTTAATTTTGTTAATTTTATTTTTTTATGGATATAAAGAGTTGTGTATGGCCATAATAATAATAATAATAATAAATAATAATAGTAATAATGTAGTGGAAGTGTTGTGAGTATTAAATAACATTATAAGAGCACGAACTATAATTGAAAACGTATTCACAGACAAAATAAGATCAGTTACAACAATGGAAAGGGTTAATGAATACTACAAGGAGTGAGCACGAAGAATAATAAAAGAAACACAAAGTGACAGAGAGGGAGAAATTTAAATGAAATATGCTCAATGTCACACACAAACATGACGGTTGGGAACATCGAACACGTAACGATGGAGGATATCGGGGACAATCAAGGAGAAAGAGTGCAGTTTACATGTCCAATAAAATCGCTAAGCTACAAAAAGGGGAAGTGGTAGGGTAAAGAAAGTAAGGAAGGAGCGTAGGAAATAAAACTAAAGAATATGCGACAACAGCTCGAAGTAAAGATGACAACGCACCTCAGAAGAGCTTGATAATTCTCGTTATTTCTATCAAAAATGGGTAGAAGCTAATGCGCATATCTTTTGAACTGTAGTTTTATTCTGATAGGGGTAAAAATATTCGCACCTGACGGGAGTGAACAAGGGATGATTGAGATAGTGCGGCATGGGGGAATTAGTGGCCGAGGAGACATGCTGTGTTATTGAGGGTGATTTTTACTGGTGAAATTGTTAATTAAAAAAGAAAAGGAAATACTACCATGTCATCTATAGAAAAATAGGTTTAGCTCTAGACACGCTGGAGAAGTTCGTTAACGACTGCAAAACACGAAAGCGTGTCAGTAAAGCAACCTCCACCTAGCCCAGGTCAGGTACTGTATTGTTAAAACCACAGAAAATGCCCCTAAAGGCAACTCCAATCACCTTCTTTTTTAGTAAAAGCACGAAAAGCCGCCCATCCAAAAGCCAAAACCGCACCACTAACACGACCTAAGACTCTGTAACGCAACTTCTTATAACCGCAAGCACGCTAAGCAGAAGTACAAAAACCAAATATTCTAAGATTATAAAATGCGCAGCACTATGGCGCTTATAACTTTGCTATCGATCGTCGCAGCGCTGTCAAACGCAAACGAACCGAGCGGCGACCAAGAACACAACAAAGTGACGACATCATGCCAAGAATCGGCCTTTTCCCGGGATGCAGCAGACAGGTATCTGTTGCTAGCAAGCACCACAGCAGATGTATCCTCAGATTTGCACAGACAGGCGGCAGTATGGTCCTTAGCAGCGGCTGAGGAGGCAGACGCCGACAAAAGCGCACTGCTAACCGGACTCGCAGCCCACGCAACGGAATTAGCGTTTGCAGCACATACAAAACTCAAAGCCAAGAACTCCGCACTGACGAAAGCAGCCCTACTCTTAAGTAGGCGATCCGGCTTTTTTTCCGGCATACTCGCAGGTGCGGCCGTAAAGTATGGGACGCAAAGCAGCCCTTTTAAAGGCACCGGCACCGCAGTAACTCTGAGGCTGGGTGACCCAACAGCCGGTTCCTCCAGCTGCGACGAAAACGCACAAAAATCAGACGGCAAAAAGATAGAGGCAACCGCAGTAGGAAATGCGGCCTGGAAAGCCGTCAAATACACGGCGGCTGCCGACCTAGCTAGACACCGACCCAAGATAACCATAGCGTTAACCACCGGCGGATCGTGCAGCGACACGGGTTCCGGGGGAACAATATACGCTAATCAAGTGACGTCCTGCGCCACGCCACTAGGCGGTGGCACGACAGCTGCGGAAGAGGCGCAGGCGGCCCCTACATTGAGCGCCGAACAGCTTTTCGACGACAGCACAGGCAAACGTCAATGTAAGGAAAAACTAACAAACCCCGGCGACGCAAAAGATGAAAAGAAGGTACTACTAAATGCCATCTGCGAAGCGCAACTTGCGGCAGCAATCCAGGTCACGACTCTAGCAGACCTAAAACGAACGGACCTTGCAGCTTCAACGACAACCCTCACAGCGGTACGAAACGGAAATGGCAGATACGGCAAGGTCATAAACACAGAGGACGAAATGCACACGGCAAGCCTTAAAAAATACATAATAACCACACTCGGCGAGACCCCTGAAAAATTTACCGAATTATTTATAGATAAGCTAAAAAATGAGGATGTCAGTTACAGGGGCCACAAGGAAACTACAAAAGTAAAACGGCAGGCTTTAGCTGAACAACAGGAAGCTGGAGCCGCGATTGCCTATTTCCTAGACAAAAAGGCTGTCAAACCACAGGCGGAAAAAGCGAAGGAAAGCAGTACAGCTAAGAAG
>NW_027124664.1:6745-6999 GCF_001457755.1 Trypanosoma equiperdum | reverse complement strand
AAGGAAATGATGCAAAAACCACAAATACCACAGGAAGCAATTCTGTTTTCATCAACAAGGCCCATCTCTCTCTTAAATTTTACATCTAGCATTACACTTTTAAGAATTTTTTGTAAAAACTTTTTGCTCAATTTTTTAAGCTTATAAAATCTCATAAACATTTTTTTGAGGAGAACATTTGTTAGATTTACTACATAATGAGATATTATCAGATTTTGTGATGAAAGTCAGCAACATTATGGGAATTAGAAGTG
>NW_027124664.1:4209-6735 GCF_001457755.1 Trypanosoma equiperdum | reverse complement strand
ATGAAATTTCAGTAAAATTTGTATAACAGTGGCCTCCAGGTGTGAAGTAGTAGGGAGATAATGTTGAAAATTAGTGCCATCACAATTTCACTTATTTTCTTTATTTTATGAATTTCAGTTGGAGTAATAACATAAATAATAATGATCATGGTGATGACAAGTGAGTGTTGTGAGCGTGTATATATTAGTATTAAAATTAGAGTTTAGGTGCAGAACAGTTTCACGATCAATTTACAAGTACTTAGCGCAGTGCTAAGGGTAGTATAGAAGTAAGTGAGTCATTGGTTAAGTAAGTCTAACAGGAATTGACAGGGAGAGGAAAAGCACGAGGAACATTATTACAAGAAACGTAGGAACGTAAAGAGAGAGGGAAGGAGATGAAATGTTCGCGTTGTGAAAAACAAATATGATTATGGGCATCAGTTTACACAAGAAAGTGACGAAGGGAACAATAAGTCAAATACGGAATCTACTGTATAGGTGAAGTTGACTCGCTACAGTAACCGACAAAGCAGCGGCAGAAGACATAGAATAATGCAAGTAGATCCACCATAGAAGACATGCACTAGTTAGAAGCATCAATTTCTTATAAGCAATTTATTTACCTTTCAGCGTTTTCTGTCGCTAAGTTAAAAGGAAAGTAAAGATAGAAGCCGAATATAATGGCGATACGAAAAGCGATTACGTTTAATTTTGATTCAACAAGAACCAAAGAGCAGAGCGACGAAGGCATCCCAACCACGAGGGAAGCAAAACAATGTCCGAAACAAAGCGTTAACGATAAAGACCGTTAATTTAGTTCGCCAATGTACTGACGAGGGCAAAGAAACCACTAGCACTGGGGCTACAGAGGAAGCTGATAGTAGTAACAAAGGCTACCTTCAGCCCACCGTATTTTCACAGAAGTGCCTAAAAAAACCGTCTAACCAGTGACGGCAACTTGTAAAGTGGCACGTTGATACAAAGCTGCTAAAAGAAGCGGTAACCAGTGTTGGCGGCATCAAAACATGATGAATATGGAATATTTGGCCAAATTCACAATAGGTGAGCGTGGAGGGGGAAGGGAATAAGTGGCTTTTGGGTAATGTTTTGAGCCATATGTGATATATAGAGACTATTGACGCAGCATGTCAACAGCAGGCTCGCCACTGGGCACGTATTAGACATCCTATTTTACAGCGAACGGAGAGAGGTGACGCTATATGAGCAGGTGAAGAAGCCAAAGCGACTAAAAAACACACACATGCAGGCAATGATAGCTTTAAAACAGCCGAAATATTTTTTTGTACAAACTGACATAGTGTAGAAGCTACAACAGAGAAAATCCACCTAAAATATGAAGCCAAACAGTTTTTTAGCGCGCGCCGCACATGTTTTCATCTCAGAGCAAAAATGAAAACAGATATATATTTTTTCCACTTGATCTAACAAGCAAAGCAAAGAAACACACTTCCAGAGAGTCACACGCAAAAACAGGCCGCCAGGAAATAATAGGAAGCGCCAAAGAATGAAGCTATCTGCAGCTTTAGCACAGCTTCTTTTCATAACGCTTTATTCTACAGCAGCGCGGACGCCCCCTTCGGACAAGCGTACGGACTGCAAAACGGCATTCCGCTGCGCTCACAGGGTAACTAATCTAGAAAATTACTGCGATACGACCCTAAAAGCGGCAGCAAACCGGCTAGAAGCCAATTCAAAAACAGTAAACAAGCTACTTGCTGGAGCCAGCGGAGCAGCAGATGACATGGCAATAGCTCTAGCCCCCCTTCTGGCAACAGCAACAACCAAACTACAGAACCAACTTACAGCAGCTCAAACAACCTCAGCAGAAATTCTAATGCAATTACAGCACTTTAGCGCCATGCGGGCTCAGTACTATGCGATATCAAACCTCTCAACGACAACAACAGCACCAGCCACGATAGTCGGCGACGGCACAGACTACGCAACATCAGCCGTGACGGGCCCAACATGGAAAGCCATAACTCCAGCAGAATGCGACGGATTAGATGCAGAAGACAGAGCAGAAGTAACAGCAGCAACGCTCTCAAAAAAACAGGGCCTAGCAGAAAGTGCACTTTACTACCATGGCCAACTGGCGTGTTACGCAAACAACCCCAATAGCCCATGCACGGCTGCAGCAGCAAGCGACAAAATTGGAGTGAAAATCACCGTAGACGAAGCCTACCCTGGCAATGATGACACCGCTTTAGCAGGCGGTAACTTCAAAAGATTCGGCGAATACAAAGTGGTAACTGGAAAGATTACGCCAGATATAATCGATAATAATACAACATCACTAGCAGCAGCGGCCTCAACACTTGAAAATTTGCAAGACTTAACAAAAATCGCCAGTTACAAGCAGGATGCCTTGTTTCAAAGACTGGTAGCAATCATCAACTTCGGGGTGTCACCAGATTCACAGCTTACTGGAAACCTCGAACGGCAGGTGAAATCAGCAATTGACACCACATACGGCAAAACTGACGACGAATTTCAAGACAAAATTTGGAAGCCACTTGACGC
>NW_027124664.1:3957-4199 GCF_001457755.1 Trypanosoma equiperdum | reverse complement strand
TAAATCAGACAAAATTAAAAGTTTGACCAGCGCTGAGCAAATGGCTGGCGCCATAGCTTGGGGTCCGATTAACAAAAGTCGTGACAAACAATCAATGTCCACCGGAAACCTGGCAAAAAAAAAGGACCTCAGCACAGTGTGCAAAAACCATGGAACCAGAGATGATTGCAAGGGAGAAAAGGGCTGTGAATTTGACGAAGCCAAAACTCCAAATTGCTTTCCAAAACCGAGCGAGAGCAAAA
>NW_027124664.1:3749-3947 GCF_001457755.1 Trypanosoma equiperdum | reverse complement strand
CTCAGCACAGTGTGCAAAAACCATGGAACAAGCGATGATTGCAAGGGGGAAACGGGCTGTGAATTTGACGAAACCAAAACTCCAAAATGCTTTCCAAAACAGAGTGAGACCAAAGAAGAGAAAAAAGAAGAGAAAGATGCAAAAACTGACTCCAAGTGCACAGGCAAAGAACAAAAAGAATGCGCAAATGGATGCAAG
>NW_027124664.1:2924-3739 GCF_001457755.1 Trypanosoma equiperdum | reverse complement strand
CCATGCGGGCTCAGTACTATGCGATATCCAACATATCAGCGACAAAGACAACGACACAGGAAGCCACAATTGTCGGGGACTCAACAAGCTACGAAACATCAGCAGTGACGGCCCCAACGTGGCAAACTATAACAGCCAAATAATGCTCAGGCTTAGATACAGAAGACACAGCGAAGGTAACAGCAGCAACATTGTACAAAAAACAAGGGCTAGCAGAAACCGCACTTCACTACCACTGTCAAATGGCGTGCTATCAAAGCACTGTGGACAGCAGGTGCCAAGGCGGAAAAGCAGCAGACAAAATTGGAGTGAAGATCAGCGTAGACGAAGCCGACCCTGGTAATGACGAAACCCCATTGGCTGGCGGTGCATTCAAGAAGTTCGGCAAAAAGAAAGTGGTGACTGGCAAGATTACGCCAGCCATAATCGATAATAATATAACGACCCTAGAAGCAGCAGCGGGCACACTGGAAAATCTGCAAGACTTTAAAAAATCGTCAGTTACAAACAGGATGCCCTGTTTCAAAGACTGGTAGCAATAATCAACCTCGTGTTGCCACCAGATTCAAAGCTCACTGGAGACCTCGAGCGGCAGGTGAAATCAGCAATCGACAGCACATACGGCAAAACTGACAACGAATTTCAAGACAAAATTTCGAGGCCACTTGACGAACAGGATTCCAACTATTACAGCTCCTTAGGCGTTAAATCCGACAAAATTAAAAGTTTGACCAGCGATGAGCAAATGGCTGGCGCCATAGCTTGGGGTCTGATTAACAAAATTAGTGCCAAGCAATCATTGTCCAACACTAATG
>NW_027124664.1:0-2914 GCF_001457755.1 Trypanosoma equiperdum | reverse complement strand
TGGGAAGAAAACAAGTGCAAAGATTCCATTTTTATCGTCAATAAGAACTTTCCTTTGATGACTGTTTCTTTTATGAGTTTGGTAGCATTTTAGAATTAAAAATTTTAGAAGAACACTGCTCAATTTTGTGTAACTTATTAAATTTGTTAACACTATTTAACAAATCTTTTAAAATTAGGAAATGTTTGAATAATATAGAATTTTGGTATAAAAGTGACCTATGGATTCAAATTTATAGGGTACTAAGGTATGAAAATTAGTAAAATTCTAATTTGATTTATTTACCTAGTTGGATATTAGTTTCAGCTGTATTAATAATAGAAATAATGATAAAAATAAAATAAGAGTGTTGTGAATTTGCATTTACGAATATTATAACAAGACAAGCTGTAAAGGTACATAGGAAGAGCAATGTATAGGAATTTGTAACGATAAAAATGGTGATATGAAAGTCAGTTATGGAGAAAAAATGAGCTTGGTCTGGAAGGAATATCATTATAAATGAAAATACTAAAAATGGCCGGAATATAATCACTGTCAAATCCTGAATTAAAAAAAATCATTAAGCAAAATAATATGGAGGATGCAATCAGTAAAAAATACACAGAACGGAACACAGAAAATCTATCTATTGTGTTGTACGGAACAGCACTCACAGGAGAGTCTGCCAATTAAAGTGCAAGAAAAAGCGTGAACAAAATAAGAAACTACGGATATAAACCAATGGAGGATATCTACGAAGTGGAGAGAATCAACGGTGATAGTCCAACTGTTACGTGCTGTAATATGGTCCAGACACTAATATCTTTCAAGAATCGATTTAGACACATGAAATGGACGAAGACAAGCAGCTATAAGCATGTATCAAGAGGGAAAATATACGGGCAAGGCACTTTCACGCCACAGATTACCAACCGTTGGGCGACCCCGAAATACAGTTACGCAGAGTCTAGCCACATCCAAAAAGTCAATTGCTTCTCAGGAAAACAGGAGCTTAACTTGCTATTCCGCGCTTAAGCAATCAGGATAATTTAAAACCTGAAGCGGAACTTGCGGACAATAAATTTTAATTATTTTTAGATACAAATATAGATTAGACTGGGTTGCAATTATAAACTAGAACATTTGTGGCCTCACTCTGAGTATTTCTTACGTAACTGACACCCAAATGGCAAGTTCAGCGACATTCCCTTTTATTCTCCCATTGGAAGCTCAAGGAAGCTAGAAAATATTTACGCTACCATGTCAAAAAAAGCAAGAAAAAGAATGCAAAACAACAACCAGTAAACAAAAAACAATAAAAGGTCCACCCAAAACGCAAGAACAACAAAGCACACATCCCGAACCCAAATCAAAAGAAGAAAGTGACCCCAAAAAAAAACCGACCAAGTGGAGGCACCTCCAAAAAAGTACAAAATGCCGTGAAGAGTTCCAACCGCTGAGCAGACGATGCTAACGATGGAAGTGGACTGCAACGAAAATATCCCTGACGACTACCCCACAAGTATGGAGGAGTAGTTTTGATAAGCGGTAACTAACAACCAGAAGCAGCTGCAGTGGATAAACAGCTGCATAATCTCTCTACAAAGACAAAGGTTTAGTCTAAAAGAAAGATATATTTGAGAGCACCACGTGCGCCAGCGTCACCAATACTCAGGCATCGCAGCATAACAATGAAACAGCACTCAAATAAAGGTGGTTATATTCAACAAAAAACTAAATATAAAAATCAATAATCAAGCTTTAACAACTAATCAACGCAGTGTTTAGCCGCAGCTGTTCCTATCACTAAAATATACCCTTCCATTTTTTTTATTTTTGTTAAATTTTTAAGAAATTAAATACAAAACATCAAAGCTGCCAACATCGGACATGCTGCTGCTTCTCGCATTAGCAACCACAACAATCAGAAAAGACGCTTTAGCGCAAATACACGAAGAACCAAAAACTATAACCTCATCATGCAACGCAACGCGGCATACGATACTGTCAACACAAATCAAGGGCAAAGTTGAAACAGCGGTATAACAGATAGCTCCGGTACAAAAATCGCAGCTAAATTGTCACTAGCAGCAGCGGCAAGCTCAGGAGAACAAGCGGTAGCATACGTGGCACTAGCCGCAGCCTCGGCGGCCAAAAAACAAGACACCCAGCAGAAGCTCTTCTCTAGTATGGCAACGCTTCTACGAGGGGCCACAGCAGCAGCAAAACTAACAGGAAATAAAGACATGGTGGCAGACATCGCATTGCTTTCATTACAGGCAAAAGCGGGAGCACAGGCGACAATCGGCACCGCTCCACAAGGTGGTATTCACCTTGTTTATAGCGAATTCGGTAGAGGCAAAAGCAGCTACGAACAGAAATCAGAATCAATCGATACCAGGCAACACGGACCAGAAATAGCGAATTAAAAACAATTTTTCTTTTCCTACCTTAAAAGCCGCGTCACAACCAGAAACAACGAGAATGTCGCTGGCCTTTGCGGCGATAACACCGGAGCGCCATCCACCTGCAATGGCGAGGCCGACAGCAGCCAGGTATATTTGGAAATTGCGCAAGGAACATTGCCGCAAGAGGCTATCAAATCTTACAAGAAGTCTACAATAAGAAACTTGCTCTAAGTATGGCTGATTCTTTTCTGAGTTTGTTAGTATTTTCGTACTCAAGGATTTTATAAAATTTATGGAATTAACTATTTTGATATATTGAAACACTCTTCGATAATAATGTTAAAATTTTTCTAAAATATTAAATTTTTGCATGACAGTGGAATATGGATGTAGAGTGATAGAGCGGTACTGCTTCAAAAATGAGTACTGACATAATTTTGATTATTTCATAGATATTAGTTAAGAATATTATAATAGTGAGGATAATAATAATAATAGGAAAGTGTTGTGAGAGTGTGTATATA
>NW_027124663.1:11957-12217 GCF_001457755.1 Trypanosoma equiperdum | reverse complement strand
AGACAGAGGGGGTATGTAGTCAACAAGCAACAGAAGCATAAAGAGGGGAAGAGAATAATAGACGAATAACAAAAAATCAAAACAAAAGGATCACTAATTGACAACTTTTGGAGAGTCCGGGGTGGGGGGCTTCTCGTCCCATCTGCTGTATTCCGTTCAACTGCGGATCTACAACAAAAATTATAGAATGTGTTAGGCTGAATAAAAAAAGGGAGTCTCTGCCACAGTCGCCAGATCGGTACCATCTCAGGGCTATACTT
>NW_027124663.1:9657-11947 GCF_001457755.1 Trypanosoma equiperdum | reverse complement strand
GCGCCAGTGGGGGGAAACTCTCACGAAGGCACCAAGAAAATTCAAAAAAAAAATAAATACAAGCGTTTTGTTATTATCGGGAGTAAAGGCCCTTGAAGGGTTCTGAAGAGTTGCATGAGCACACAAGGCATGATGAAAGCACTTCGCGAGATCATAATATTGATAATCTGCGGATTAATGGAGCGAACGTAAATGAATGCGGTAGTGAACCAAGAATCAGTGGAAGTTTTAATGCGCTCTCTTGCAACAATTGCTTTAATCGAACGAACGTCATTTTAATTGATGATATGATAACTTATGAAGAACTTTTGTTGGATAGTAAGATGAATAATAAAAATAAAGTACTTTTTCGCCCTATCATGGAAAGATGTGTGTTAAATGTGTTGGCGTAACTGAGAAAACATTGGGTAGGCTAAGAGTGCCGTTTATATAAAATTTGAAATACTTCCAGAGACTCCGTTTTGTTGTTACAGCATCTCTATTAGCGTCATCGACTTCAACTGCTTTCAAAATTGCTTTGTTTCAACAATGCCACTAGAGGTGTTTTAGCTTCACGGAACAAAACCAGCATAACAACAGGGGCGTCGGGTACCGGGAAACATATTTTTTTTTTCTTGGAGGTTAATATTGGTTGCGGTTGATTTTGTCATATCTAATTCACCAGGGAACATTCTGCACAAAGCGCTGTTAAAAGCCTTGAAATGGAATGACGTTCCTCTCTGTAAACTTTTTCTGTGAAAAAAGTCGTATTATTTCCATGTTCTTTATGTATTTAATATCCTCCACAGCAAAAGCTGGTGGGAGGTAAAAAAAAAGGAATCCAACGATACATGATTCTTTTGAGTTATGTTTGCTAGAAGATACTGAGGTAATGGATGCTCATTTCTTCTTTGAGTCATTGTGAAGTGTGAGGAATTTAGCAGAAGCAATAGTACTCGCATCGACTTGAACACTTGTAACCGGCCGTTGGTGAGGAGGATGGGAGAAGACCGCACGAAGCGCGAGGAAAACTCTTTAGCTGCAAAGCTGAGAGATAAATTGTGAAGTAGGGAACGGGCATGTGCTTGTGAGGTCACAATTGGCCTTCAGAAGTGTAGTTCCTCAATGAACATTTAGGGAAGTTAGATGTAGACTTCCACAGGAACCAAATGATGCATTATTATTAGATACGCTGTCGATGGCAAGTTTCCTCTCAAGAGTATTTTTATTTTTGTGTGAAGCCCGCAAGATGATTTCTTTTCTCCTTTAGGTACACCTCTGAGTTCCACGATTATTTGTTCCACTGGGAAACGTGACGCTTTTCCTAGTTTTTATGATAATCCATTTTCTTTTTTTTTTGCAAATAGTGCCGGTATTGTGCTGGTACTGAAAAATCATTCCTTTTAGAGGCGTCCAATAGGCTTGTATTTGCTGCAATTAAGCCCCCAAAACACTGAGTTGCGATTGCTTGTGGTTTTATATCTGGATTCTATTGTGAGCAGTGAACTAAAATAAATTTTTACGCACTGAAGGTTAATTCCGTTTTCTTAACTTGGCTGCCTTCATGGTAAATACTGAATGCGAAGGCGGTGATTCTGGGTGATATATGGATAGAAAAGTTTTTTGCTTAGTGGAAATAGGTTATCTCCATTTCCAGTTACTGGATTTTATTGAACTCTGTAATTCCGCTTAAAAGGGATGGAAGATGTTCCCTTTAATTGTGTCGGAGCAAACATCAGTGTGATGGGGTGGCATCTGCAACATCACGCACTAGATATGCTTTCATCGTTTTCGCGCAGAAAATCTATACTAATAAAAAGGCCATATGTATGGCGGCTGGTGTGAATTTACCTCCTGTTGTGTAAAATCAATTATCCGTTACAACTACATGCCTGCAGTTTATTCTGTTCGATGAAATGTGTGCACACTCTTTTGTGTATCTTTGTGTGTAGCTGTAAATAAAATGAAGGCTATAGTGGAGCGATGGCTAGCTCTGTTAATTTTTGTCATTTTCTTTGGTTGTGCAGAGGAAGAGGGTCCATGCACGCTTGTCGACGATTATTACAAAAAGAATTTGAACGAAACTTTGTGTTATCTTCGTTGTCTCTCTGATGCACTAAACAAATTATACACCGATGGAGATCAGAAACTGCTTGTGAATGAGGAAGTATATGCAAATGCGTCTCGTATACTGGATGATATGGAAGGAAGAGCAGGTGAAAGTGTTAGATATTTGAGTGTTATTAGCGGTATAATGGAAGGGCAAGGCGAGAAATTGGAAAAACTTATATATTATGGAAATGTAATGGGA
>NW_027124663.1:4040-9647 GCF_001457755.1 Trypanosoma equiperdum | reverse complement strand
CTTGTAGCTAAGGTTGGTGGATTATTTGCTGAAGTTAATGAAAGTGTAAGGGAAGTGAAGAATTCATTGCCGACTGCTCTCGTAACAGCAAATAAACACTATACAGCTATCGCGGAGACTGTTAGAACTGTATGGGGTGATGTTAAGGCGGTTAAGACTGAAGAAGACGCAAAATGTAAAGGGGAAAAATATATAAGGGTTGACAATCTTAAGACAGCGTGTGGTAAACAAACATGTCCTCTGGCAAGTAGTTTGAACGAGAGTAACCTCAAAAAGTATAAGGACGGATGTCTTTCCGTGAGTGTGTTAGGTGGTATTGGTTCTGTAAGCGAATGCCTGAATAGACCAAGGGACAACTTATACAAGAACGGGGCAGTAAAGAATTCGAGTGACATACTGGATTGGAAAGGGGAAAACGGAGATAGTGCCACTAATTTCCAGCTGAAAATAGATGTACAAAAAACATTCACACCCCTCATCGCACTTTTTTCTGCTGGAAAACCACCGTCCGTACTTCTTTCAATGATGTCAAATATCACCTTTCTCTACTCCAACTTTGAAGAGGTTCATGGAAACTTTACCTCACTGCTACTCGACGCCAATCCAACAGACAGCGTGAATAGTAGTGATTCTAACATCTGACAAATATGTTTACATACATTTCCTCCTTTTCACCGGTGTTTTTGAATACATGCTTTTGTGCGAGTTAGCACGCACCCTAATACTCAATGATTTTCTTTTATTAGTATTGGCACGTTGTGTTTCCATGTAAGAAAAATATTTTTTGCATGTTCTTCTTGTAATAGGTTGAAAAATGACATGCTTGCTGTGCGTGCACAATGTTTTTTATGCCTTTTAAATCCTTTACGTTTGTAGGAACCGCACAATTCTGTGGGATATAAAAGTAAAACTCTGATGCGGATAAGGACTCTTCAGATACTGAGTTGTGATGGTGCCCCTAGAGACCTTGGCGTAGATATGATTTGCCAGCGAGCATCATGCAGGAAGAAAGAGAAGCACGTAATTAACACCTTGTGCTATGTTTCCGGCGCCATCCCCAGTTGTTCACAAAGGACGCCCACACAAGAAATGGCAGTTTTTAGCTACCCGGTCTGAATATGTTGAAAGTGTTGCGTATGTGTAGTGATCATGGGAGCTGTGTGCGTGTGTGGGGACAAACTGTGAATGTGGCGTGTGAAAGGGACTTGGAGCTTCTCCTAAGTGAGAAGTTGATAAATCTGGATATGCTTCTGACTGTGTTGAATAGCTCCAAGAAGGTTTTCGGGGAGAGGTACAGCCGGCCTCCTTTCCAGGCGAGAAGCGTTTAAAAACAAAGAAGACGATTCAGTGGCGTACGAATGTCGATAGAAATAATGGTCGTTCGGCTCTTCTTGTTTCTTTCCTCAACGTACAAGCAATAAATCTTATTGCTGTCGCACTTATTTTGGAAAATCATTATGCAAGTGCTGCCGTTGGGAACTCTCAGGTATGTTCGTGGAAGTTGGAAGGACGATACAGTAAAGAGTGGTTTGTAACGGCGCGGCACTGTAAGCGAGATGACGTGTTCGGCCCATCAAAAGTGATGTTAGGTATCACTCGTACCCTTGTAGCAATTTCATGTGTCCGTTTACGGCGTGTAAAAACGGTGTCATTGTTGCGTTAACGAGGATGACAACCTGCTTGTGTAGATTAGAAGTTGTCGCCACCTTCTTGCTAATCTTCTGTTTTGCTTTAAAACCCATTCATCAGGGTGAACCACGTTTTGTATTCACTAGGGTATCGTGTCTCCTACAGAACATAAGGATGTATACTGTCGTCCATTGTTCCGACATTCCGTGCAACCAGAATTGCCAATAATTCTACCCCATTTTTTTGTCATGAGCATTGCATGTGTTTCCTAAGAATTACCCCACGCGTGGAAAGACATTTATTTCTTTCACTATTTTCACCTTAAATTGGGTGAGGTTCCCTTTAAGTAGTAACATAGGGAGGTCATATCGCCTTAATATTTTGATGTCGCTGGCCTTTTCCGCGTAAAGTAGCAATATAAGTTCTGTCTGTTTGCCTAATGGTAGTGTTTTAGGTTGAGACATTATTTTTAATAGCAAACAGGAAGATATAGATGCTATAATGCGAAAGCATAATTTACCGTGCGCTATATGTTAACAACTACACAGCAAGAAGCATTTCTTAATATTATAGCCAGAAATGTAGTGTTAATGTAACAACTAACAACTGTTAACAGCACCCAGGGCCCTTAGAAAAAATTAAGTCAGAAATCTATCCTCTAAAAAAAAACACTTTTATTTCCGATGCAATAAAAAAGGCCACTTGTTTCACATTTGTCATCCGTTTTTTGTTTGGGGTGTTTCATTTTAGGTATGCTTCACGGTAATTTTCTCTTTTTCCACGCGGTTAATACCAGCTTTAGCCCACATTATTAATAATAAATCGTGCATTGAGCGACGGTTCCGCACTTACTTCCGCGTCTTCTGGCCACTCAAAACAATAAAAATATGAAAATGTGGGACCCCCAACAACAGAGGAGATACAACATCATCCGTAGCGTCCTTCCATAGTAGGCATTGGAGAGTTCAGTTTCCCTCAGACGTCAACCCTTGTTTCGATACGTTCAGTGACTTAGCTATTTAATTTTTCGAAGTTCAAAGATTAAGCTGTAACCGCCAGCCCTCTCGTCAAACGTAAGTAGGTGGCCTGAAAGATTATTTTAATATCGCTGATAATAACATCTGTAGATTGTACCGTTTGTTTTCCACAGTTTTCGCTCCCCACTTTGTTGAAGAAGAGTGTCTGATTAAAAATTTCCTTCTTTCCAGCCGTCCCACGCAACCATTTGGGGTGCAGATAAACTCTTTAATGTAATTCGTGCTTCTTTAAGTTTCCGTATAAACAGTCAGAGCACTGTGCAGCTGCCCCCCCTAACATGGTTAGAGATATTCGTTCACACGTTCAGTTGTGTTATATTATGATGTGTAGGGTCGTTCCTAAGAGAGAAGGCCGCCACTAAACCGCTTGTCATTCGCTACATTTCCAAGCTGTAACCACATATTGGCAACATTGGGGGCGACCAACTCGTATAACCGACGACCGCATACAAAAAACGCCGTTCGAATTTAAGGATTTATTGGGTGCCGCCGATTCGAACGCGTCCTTACCGCAGTCCCCTCGTCCGACCCGAGAAATAATGCGAGTTATTTTCCACTAAATTTCTTGGGTGCTGCCACATCAGGTCCAAATTATGCTCCTTCCCTCAGCGGCGACAAAGTTAAAATTGCGTGGCCTCCTACTTATCAAAGCCCCCCTGGCGATGCCGCTTACCTCAACATGGCGCCAGGGTCCCGTACCAGAAGAGAAATCGACTGGGAAGCCAAATGTTCCATCCAAAAGGCTGCCGCAACACCGGATATGGTGCGGCCGCTTTGTGGGAGAGAACCATTACTTGGTGTTCCACGGTCCAGTATCCTGCTCAGGTGGTGGAACCAAAATCCCTGACTCAAACTCCATCCGGGGAGGCAGATGAATATGGTAAACATGGTTCAGACGCAACGTGAGGGAATCGAATGGACGGCAAATGGCGATCGCCCCCTAGACACGCGCACATGCGGTCGCCCACCCGTGGGTATCGATTCTCCAAAAAAAAAAAATGGGTTTTAGTGGGCAGAAACGCCGGCCTCCAGCGTTGAGTCCCACACCATCATGTCCCCGTGGCGTGATGTGCGTAAATGCATTTCCTTCTTATCCTCTGGTGGACCGATTGCATGTTCCTGAAGGCTGCACGAGGGAAAGTAAAAAAAAAACTATCGAAGCATGATCGAAATTAGCCACAGTCTCCATACCTCAATGCCGCCGCGGAAGTCGCTCGTTCTTTGTGTCCAACTGTTTCTTCAGGCGGTCACAGGGCTGAGCATGCGCGGGTTAAATCCAATTGCCTGGGAGATTCAAACCAATAGGAATCGACACCACTTACTTGAAATGAACCCATATTCCTTTTCTCCGATGTTAGCTCTTGCTTTGAGAGATCGACCGGCAGTACCCCCATAGGGTGACCAAATGTCCTTAAGGCGACGATCAATGCTTTGAACCGACGGCCATACACAGAAAGACGCAATAAGTAAAAAGTGTATATTTCGCTGATCTGACTCTTACAGTTTTCGATTTTGTCGCAGAGGGGCGGAGGCGACACCATTATTCATTATCTTATGTGCTATTCAAGAAGCGACATGCGCCAGGTCTTCTAGATGTCGCCGACCTCTGCTGGATATTGTAATTTTTACAGTTTGCCTATTCAGATGGATGCCTGATCGTCTGCAGCAGACGAATTTCTCCTTTGCAATGGAAAACCATGTTCGAGCCACAAACAGCAATCCTGCTGTGCTGAACGGACCAAAACACAGGTTAGTGGTAACATTAGCAGAAACATCTTTCTAAAACGCTAATTTTGTTCCCCCAAACAAAGACTTTTCTAGGCTTCTACCAGCTGATTATTTACGCTCTGTATTGAAACTCTCAAGCCGAAAGCGGTGTTAACAGTATGCTGGAGGGCATAGTGGAAAAATAAAAGGTAGCGAGATATTAAAAAAAATCTCATAGTTCTCAAATTAAATTACGTAAATTTCCTAACAAAGTCGATACTTACCCTTTGGTTGGCCATGCGTGCGTAATTTGTGTTGCTTTATTGATCTCAGTTAACATAAAATCATCTCAGAAACAGCTCGAAGATAGACAATTTTCAAAAAAATTAAAGATATGAGTAAAGGAGAATGAAACAGACTAACATGGCGACAAAGACTTCATTTAAAGCATACTGTCGAAAAAAGGCATTTAGTAAGATAGAGTGCTCGAAACCTCATGAAAAGTGTTTTATTAAACAGAAGTAAACACATCGTATGAGTGCCACACAGAATAAATTTGTTTTTAAGTAATCTTACGGATGATTAAAAAAAAAGTAAATGGAAGGCTATATATGTGTACGGCCGAATAGAGCAAACGTGAAAGTACATTATGGAACTGAAATTGCTTAGGATAAAAAATCGTTAAATATATGACAAAGCAAAAGCGTCTGTCATTTCAAAAGCTTTTCCGTATTTATAAATATAGATTAACAAACACATTCACGCAGCCTTAAATTAATGAGCAGGATTTATTTATATAGAACACTAAAATTAAAAAAAATGTATTCAGTTGTTAAAGGTACAAAATAAAAAATTGTTAAATATCGTGGGTAAAACAGAGCAAAGGCGGGATTATGAAGTGATATATGATGGTCGTAACGCATTTTAATTCATAGTGCACAGGTGGATGCTGAAGCCAAAAAGGATTAGAACACGGTATTAAGCAATATTCGATAGTTATAGTTGACACAAACTTAAATATATTCACAATTGCTGCTTTTAATTCATCGTTTCTTGCTCGCAACACTTACTAAAAAAAAAAAAGAAGACATTTCAAAAAAAAATTAATACTAAATAATATTTGAATTTTGTACTAATTTATTTACTATTACCTTTTGTACGTCAGTGACTAGAATAGGCTAAGCTTATATTTGAAGAACTAAACATAATGGTCATATTGAAAATAAGAAAGTGC
>NW_027124663.1:0-4030 GCF_001457755.1 Trypanosoma equiperdum | reverse complement strand
GACCACAGCGAGGACACAGCTAATTACTAGGCAACAGCTGCTACAAAAAAAAAAAGAAGGAACAATCTCGTCTGATATCGCTAGCCGACAAAATGCAAGAATTATATCAAGAGGCCTTGCATGCCGAGCGTCCGGTCACGACACAAACACAGAGCAAGCCACAACCGACACCAGATCCTGAAAAGCAAAAAGCATGCGAGAAACACACTAACAAAACTACATGTCAAGCAAATTCTTGCAAATGAAATGGCAGTGAAGAAACAATAGGAAAGTGAGAAGCTGAAGATGGAGAAGGGCAGACAAACACAGAAGAAACAGGACATAGAACTGCAGGGACAACAGCTGGGTGTACAAAGCACGACACTGATAAAAACGCCTGTGAAAATGACAAAACCGGTAACAAACAAAATTGTGCATTTAGAAAAGGTAAAAATGGTGAATATAATAACGGTACAGAGAAGTGTAGAAATTGCAGTTTCCTCTTCAATAAGAAATTTTCTGTTACAGCTGCTTTTTTTGAGAGTTTTCTATAATTTTAAGGATCTTCTCTCAATTTTATGAAAATTGCGAAATTTTCCATTTCGAGTGAATTTGATATACTTTAACACTTTTGTACAACTTTTGAAAATTGTTGAAAAAGATAAATAATATTTATTTAATTATCCTATGAGTGCAAAGTGGTAGGGTGATTAAGTCTAAAAATGTGTGCTATTATAATTTATTTTATTTAGTTCATTTTTTATTTTATGTATAATAGGAGTAATTTAGGGTTACAATTATAGATATAGTAATATAATAATAAAAGTGGTAGTGAAAACCGAATTTTCTTCAACACTAGTATCACAAAAAAAAATAGCAATTGTTCAATGAGAATACGTAGGTAATTAATAATAAGCGAGACGAGCAAGAAAGATGTTACGAAAAAAATAAAAACTTAGAGCCAGAATACATGCAGTTTGTATCGCAGATTTAAAGAAAAATATTATTATCGTATAGAAGAATAGGATATGAAATACGTGAAGAAAATGGGTCTATTAGTTTAAATAAATAGACTTACTTCCCTATTCACAGAAATAGCAGCAGCAGATACTGCTGACCAAAGTGCAAGCGGAAAGAAGCGAAGAAAAAATGATAAAACGTGTATACGGCTTTCCTGATGATCATTAGGAAAAAAGAAAATAATTTTTTTTGTCCTCTAATTCAGTATTGGTATAGTGAAGAGACACTATGAATTTTTAATGATCGACTACTTCATATTAGGACAACTTCTGATAAGAATATAATGGAGTGCATTAACAACGAAAAAGCGGCGTGAAAAGCACTTTTGGCACCTGTATTTTCGTGTATTAAACTGCAGTTGACAAAAATGAAGCAAAATGACCACTATAAGAAGAATGTGAGTGATAGTTCACTTGAAAGAGGTCGCCATTACTTTTTTATTACAGCAGAAAGAAGCATAGATAAAAATATAGGACGTAGAACATAACTAACCGCCATAAATTTTGATATAGAGGGGTTTCAATGGTTTGGAGCGATAAAGAGATATGATACCAAAGCATAAATGAATACTTTAAAGATAAATAGGGAAAATGGCTTGATATTTTTTAAATAGAGGGGACGTGAGGCTCGGATTCCAGATCAAGTGTTTTCCTTTTGACAGTTAGTTCTACGCTAAAAAGACGAGCCGTATAAAAAAGTTCAGGAGCATTTTCATACACAACAACTATACCATATAAACCCGCAGCATATACGAAAAATGACGCAAAATATGAAGCTCACCTAAAATTAATGATCAGAATCAGCCATAGCATATGAACTATAACTAAAAATAAGAACAGAAATGCGGCTAACAGGAAACCAACTGAACTTTAGCCAGCGGAGGCTGGCAGAAGCAAGTGAATTAGTTGCCAAACCAGTGGTGAGAATCGTGGTGACTGAAGAAGATATTCCAATATTTCTGGATGCTGGAGGTGTGAGAAATTGATGGTACGTAACACAAAATAGAATGGGATATAAAGTAATGAATAAAAAACTTGATTTATGGGCAATTTAGATAACCACCAGCACCAGGCGTCGATTCCACAGTTACATCTAACAAAGCAACATAAAACTTTTTTTAGAATGAACGTATGCGGCAAAGAGTAAAAAAGTCGGAAAAATATAAATTAATGGATTCAAAATGAGAGCACGCCAGATTTTTTATCCTACTATTATCCTCGGTTTTAGTGTCTTTTAGGCAAAACGCAGACAGATGAGCCAAAAGCTGGCGGATATGCTCACTAACTGGTCTGCTATAGCAATAACAATATGTAAAGCAGCGTCGCCTCACACAACGCGAGCAGCCGGCGACACTGGGGACACTGCCCAAGAAAAGATCATGACCCCATGCCAAGAAGCAGCTTTTACCCTGAAAATATCTGACACCTATGAACGACTCGTAAAGGAAAAGGCCGATACAGCAAGCTTTCTCCAAAAACAGGCAACGAAGAAGAACATAGCAGCAGCAGCAGCAGAAAATGACGCAGAAAAGAACGCTTTACTAGAAATATTAGAAAAACTCGCTACAGCAGCTACATTTAGCAATCGAGATGCAGCCAAGGATTCGAGTGCCCGCCTCATTACCGCAGCAAACAAGTGGCGTGAGTGAAGGGGCTTTTTTGTTAGGCAGGCTCAGGCAAGCGAGACTCACGAGGAGCAACGACCGACGACAGCCCATTCCAATCCGCCTCAACCACTTCGTTTAAATTACGAAGCGAAACCGCGACTGTCAAGGGCACAGAATGCACCGAACAACTACAGAAAGATGCCGACGGCGACACAGTGCTTACACCACAGGCTTACGGTAAATCAGGCCTAAAAAACTTTTGTGTTCAACAGATGTGGAGCTAGCAAAGCTTCTGCAGGTAGTAACCGCTACGGTTAGGCCGGCGCCAGATGCGCAGACACTCCAGGCACAGGAGCTTGGGAACAACGGCTCACCGGCTGCAACGGAGTCGGACAGGCAGCTACGGGAGGCGGTGTCACGATAGCAAAAGATGCAGCGCCACAGCCAGACAAACCGTTGGCACAAGATATTTACGAAGATAGCGGCTCAAGAACCTGTAAACAAGCTTCGCTAGACGCAGGAGACAGAAAGGACCCCCCAAAAGTGTTGCTGAACATCACATGTGAGGCACAGAAAGCAGCAACAGTCAAGACCTATCGCCTTGACGACATAACGCCCAACACCCTTTCAGAAGACTCCAACGTGCTAGTAGCGGTTAGAAACATCAACACAGCTTTCATGCAGGTTTGCGATACAATCAAAGATTCAGATATAAAAGATCTAAAGGAATATATTAAAAAGGCGTACGGTAAAGATACAAAAAATTAAACAATGAGTTCATTAACGACATAAACACAAAAATATTGGCTATCGCGACCACAAAAACATGAAAAACAACGATAGGCAAACTAAAACTCAAAACAGAAGCAGAAATCCCTATGACTAACTTCAGAAGCCAGAAGGTGTCCAGGACTAGGTCAGAACCAGCAGCAACAAACAACACAACACAAAAATGCAAGGAAAATACTGACGCAGCTAAATTCAAATTGGGCTTGGACTGTGAAAAAAAAATGGAAAATGTACACTAAAAGATGTAGTTAAAGTGGAATGAACAGCAACAACCCAAAATACCACAGGTAGTAATAATGTTGTAAATGCTCCTCATTTTCTGGTATTTGTGTTTCTGTAAATATTTTTAGAAGCGAGTTTGCTCCTTTTTATAAAATTTATGAGTATTTGAAATTTCTTCGAGTATTTTAAATATACAATTTTCATACCAAAGCGGCCTCTAGACAAAGTATAACAAGGGAAAGTAATGTGTAGTGAAAATGGGTGATATTCTCATCAGACTAATTTTGTTTATTCTTCCTCATTTTTGTAGATGTTTATTGAGACTATAATAATAGTAATTATAGGAAAGTGTTGTGAATGTGTATATACGAATATTATAATAAGAGCAGTAATAATAATAATAATAATAATAAT
>NW_027124453.1:4303-5210 GCF_001457755.1 Trypanosoma equiperdum | reverse complement strand
CAAACCCAAATCAGGATCAGGAAACACAGCAGCAGGGGCAGGAGATGCAGCAAAAGAGGGAGCAGCTACAGCTGGATCGGCAAGACATGGAACTGATAAGTTAAAATGTGATGGTGAAAAACAAGAGACAAGCAAAGTTGTGCATTTAGAAAGAGAAAATATGGTGAAACTGCACCAGAAAATGAAATTTGCTGAAATAGTATTTGTCTTGTAAATAAAAATTAGCTGTGATTTCTGTTTCTTTTATGTGCTTGTTATTTTAAGAATTCTAAAATTTTAAAGAATTTTGCTAAATTTATAAAATTTTGATAGTTACTAAAATTTGATATATTTTAACACTATTGTAAAACTTTTTAGAAGTCTGTAATTTTAAAAAAACATAAATATCTGAAAATTTAATATTAAAATGACACAAAGGTGTAAAGTGTTAGGGTAATGTGGCATAAAAATTAGTGGTATTATGAAATTTTGAAATTTTGTTTATTTTTTCTTCTTGTTAATTTTATTTTATGGCTACTAGTCATGGTTATAACAGTAATGATAATGATAGAAGAGTGTTGTGAGTGTGTGCATACTAATATTATATTAAGAGTGGTGGTGAAGATGGTTTAAAAACATAAAATAGTGGCGGTGGAAGCAATGTAAAGAATGCAATGGGACTAGTTAGGTTAGTGATTGGAATAGTGAGAAGAAGAGAAACACTATCACTAAGGAAGGGAAATAAAAAAAGTGGGAGGGATAGGGATATGGAATATACGCATATTCAAACGCAAATGAGACCATGAACAACATCGAACAGCTGCAGACGGCGAAGGTGACAATTAGAGATAAACAGAGTCGCGTTTAGACGCCAAATGAAGTCTGTAGAACTAATACAAAGAGGTACTAGTGGAAGGCAAATAAACGC
>NW_027124453.1:719-4238 GCF_001457755.1 Trypanosoma equiperdum | reverse complement strand
TACGATTAGTTTAAAAGTGCATCTGCTAACAAAACTGACAAAACCGGTGAAGAAAAGAAAAAATAAAATGACGAATGCAACGAACCGTGCACAATGTGCAAAAATTAGTAGAAAATTTAGCCGGTCAGGAGACAAGAGGAATATTACATCGAAAAACAAAAATGTAAACTCCAATAAAGAAGTTAGGGAAGCGGGGGATACCGCAGGAACAGTAAGCTTAAGTGGCCATTAAGCGGAAACAAGTTGTAAAAGATATTAGACAGAAGAAGAGATTTTGTTGTTTTGCATTTATGCGTGCATAAATTTTAAATCACAGCTTGAATAGCATACCCAGATGGTTATAGGTAATATGACTTATGAGTGTAAAATTGAATTTATTTTATTAGAGATAGTCCCGAACATTACGATTGCTTCTCATAGTCTTTTTATATTCTAGCACATTTTAGTACCGTTAACTTTAAAGAAAAACAATCGCAGTAAGAAAGGACGAAACGAATGATACAAATAGAAGAAACACGGGCATTGTAGTTCCATATGGAAGATGTTTCTTTAAAAAAAGCAGTGATTAATCCTCCTGAATACTCATAATGTTGTGGTGCAAACCAAAGAATCAAACAGATAGAATACCATGCTGAATTAGGTACGCCACTAGAACCAGCAATTGAAAAGGACATTAAAATAAGATGCTGTGACCATCTGAAAGACTAGAAGAAAAGCCGTATCTCATCCAAAATCGGATTAATACAGAACCGGAGATGGTTATGACTGTTTTTTCATTGTGATGGAAGTCCCCGCCGACCTGAAGCAACAGGAAGAATTTACCCATAGAGTACGAAGAGGTATTTACTTTGACAAAAGGTTGGGACAACAATGGGCATGGTTTGCTCGACGAGTGGTAAATGTTAATTGAAAACATTTAAACGACATTAAAAAAGAATTTAAAACGAAAATAAGGAAACCCTCAAACAGCGGATACATTACCATTTCACGTTATACCTAAGCATAAAGAAAACAAAGATGTATCAAAGACCATTTTTCAACTCAGTAACCTACCAAACTGGTTCATTCTGACCTTAATAACAGCCTGGAGGCATGTAGCCAAGGAAGCACCCACGAAAATGAGGAATATCTTGCACCACCCTGGAGTTATAAAACTTCTAACGTTACTGGCAACTGCGTGTGTGCAAGCTGACACAAACACCCAGGGGCGACGGCAGTATACGATTCGTTCAAAGAATTAGCTTATGTAAAAGCACTAAAATCACACATACAGCAGCAAACAGCTGATGCAAGAACTGACTTTGACAAGCAGCAGAGACAGCACCTGGCGTGGCAAACAGCAGCAGACGCGGAAAAAGCCGCCGACAGAAGATGCTTGTTCAGGCCAGATGCAGCACAAGCACAGGAGGCAGAACAGCAAGCGGTGCTACAGAGCAAAGACCAAGATCTGAAAATAAACGAAGCAGCAAGCCTTCTAGACCATCAACTTTGTGTACTACACGCCCTAAAGGTAACGAGCAAAACAATGCTAGCACAAGACACAGGGAAGCCCGTCGCAACGAGCACCATGGCAGTAAACATTAAACTTAAATTACAAACAGCAGTAACTCCGGTCTACAGCAGTTTAAATAATGTGAAAACGCTGTGGTCACCATTAGTGGAACACGAGTGGACGAAACTTTTTAAATTGAAAATAACGACGCCAGAATAATTTCTATAAAAGTTCAACGAGTCGGCTGTAACGCTAAGCAGCCTAGGAAAATGCACACAACACGACAGAAACAACTTCAACTTCTCCAACTCTATTCAAAGGTGCGTTCAAACAAGCACAATGGCAAAAATAAGTTTTAAAGACTCACGAAAAACGACATCTTACAAAGCCACCGACGTGGACCTCAGGACAGGCGACAGTTACACAGGACAGTGATTACAAGAAATAGCCAAACCCGTTGAAAACACTTGCTAAGCAGAGAAAATCGGCCATTACGTCTTAAAGACATTAGATATCATGAAAAATAACCAAGGAAAACTTGAAGGACTAAGCGATAGCAGCCTAAAAAGCGAACTCATAGTCAAGCTCACACTAAGAAACTGCCTTCCACAATTCCAACATATAGCCGACACAACAGCCGGGGAACATAGCAAGCCAATTGAAAAGTACATTGAACAGACGTTCCATAAAAACAGCAAAGACTTTGATACTGATTTTGTCGAAGTCCTCACCAAGGACAAGTATGCGAGCCGCAGTGAGAAACCTTTGGCACAGAAATCAATAACAGAAATAAGTATCTCCTAGGAGCGGACAGCAACTGTAGGTCGTGTCGAAGGGATAAGAAACGCCAAAGTACTCGAAGCAGAAAAGAAGGTCGCAACCGCAACAACAGTTGACTCCGCAAAAAGAAGAAAAGTGTAAAGACAAACAAGTAGGTGAGTGTGAAGATGAAGATGGCTGCTTATTCAAGGAAGGGAAGTGCCAAGCTAAGGTGAACACGACAACAGGAACAACAAGAAACACCACAGGAAGCAATTCTTTTGTCATCAACAAGGCACCTCTTTTACTTGCATTTTTGATTCTGTAATTAAGTTTATAAAAGAATTTTGTTCAGTTTCAAATTTCCTTTTTTAAATAAGTTTATACAATCTGACATATTTTAACTCTTTTTAACGAAATGTACAAATAAGAGAACATTTTCAGAGTATAGATAATACGTTATTTCTGTAAAATATGTATCATAGTAACCTTTAAGTGCAAAATACTATGGTGATATGGTATTAAAAATAGATGGTATTAGGAATATTTTCTACCTGGATCATGTTGTTTGTTCTATGGATAGTAAGAGTAATTTAGGGTCGTAAAAGTAATTGTAGTAGGTGATAGGCGATAGGTAATAACTGTGCACCAAAGCAGCACTCACCACTGATTAGAGCGATATACAAACGCTTCCATCGACGTTCCCTTGTGTATGTCAGAGTGGCCACACAATTACATTAGTTCTTTTTTCCACACAAAAAATATATGTATATAAAGAGCTCTCCAAAGCAGAGCACTATGAGCCACGGTCTTAATCATTTCATTCCTTGAATACGGATACCAAATGAATGGTGTGTACGTCGTGACATATGCGTATTGATACTCTCTTCCTCGACTCATTTCGTAGACGGCATAAATATGAGCTTTTGAAGGGGGATGATGACACTCTACCCCTTAGTGGAACGAAAGCCATATAGACACTTCCAATTCAAACAACCGCATCGAATAGCCAAATCAAGTATCCACTGTGTGAAGTTCCTTTAACTTTTCAACATGCCTACACGTACAAAAATATTTAAATGAATAAACATATTGATGTATAAAAATATATTAAACAGAGACATTAGAGCAGCGTCACGTGGAAAGCCGAAGAAAAGTCTAGCGCTTTGTCACACGCTGAGTGAGTCCAAGTGATTAGTAATAAAAAATACTAAAAAACTGCTGACACGCCGCTTCGCTGAAACAACTCACCACAGCATGCAGAGGAA
>NW_027124453.1:480-709 GCF_001457755.1 Trypanosoma equiperdum | reverse complement strand
AATTCACAACCACAAGCGTATATTGCATAGAGAAATTTTCATTTTTGTGCCAAAACGCATTTACTTCATCAATAACCGTGGGTTTCTCCCTACTCGCAGAACATGCGTGTATGTTGACACAACAGCCGATACTTTTAAAAGAAAAACATGTATAATGGTAGGAACCAAGTGTTCGAAATTATGCACCATCAAAACCTCCTGTTCAGTAGAAATAAAAAGTTTGAAGAAG
>NW_027124453.1:0-470 GCF_001457755.1 Trypanosoma equiperdum | reverse complement strand
AACCACACGCACCTCGCATAATAGGGCTAAGCAACTACACCATGTGTAAAATGATGGATATTCGCATTGAAGTGCGTAAGTTCGTGAAGAAAACAAAAAATAACTGACATGGACACACTCTCCACTACGCCGAGAATGTATCAGAGAAAATGTATACACATGCGGATGCACAAGCGCAACATACGGGTATATAATATCACGTGATGATGCAGAACTTTCAAAGCATCAGCACTATACAGAACACACTATAGAGAGAGAAAGTCATGCCTTTCTTATCTTTTCTTTCTTCACCCAATCTATCTTTCCACATCATTTATCCCATTAGAACACGATGGTATGGAGTAATAATGTGAGGTGAAGCACATACATATGATATGAGAAGGAGAGGTGTGACACTGTAGTGTTTCATCCGAAGGAAGAGTTAACAAATAACATATACAGTAGCCACACTTCCCATATTGTGCACATAA
>NW_027124661.1:6518-8113 GCF_001457755.1 Trypanosoma equiperdum | reverse complement strand
GTGTGCCACTAATATACAGCACCAATATAATTAAAATTATATAAGCTGTATATATATATATATATATATATATTAGTGCACAAACAGATGTGAAAAGTGGATTGCCGTTTTGAACCGGTTTGTATATATGTATGTGCACGAATAGCTACCGACAAGTCTATTGTCTTGTCTTGTCTTTTACTTTTACTTTTCTTTTTTTTTTCTTTTTCCCCCTCCGAATGTCACGTGTCAAAGGAAGGAGTTACTTCGAGGGGGTCCCGATCCTCATATCACCCCACAGAAGGGCGTTCGTGTCTGTATCCGTGTGTGTTTGTGTGACGGGGTGGGGGGAGGGGAGAGAATAGAGAAGAGGAAGAGAGTGTAAAAAAAAAAAAGATAAAATAAAATAAAAGGGGAGTATTGTAATCGGCAGCACTGACACAACCACTACGTGCCGAGCGACTAGTTTCCTCCCCTCAGGGGTAAATTCCTTTAAGAATCGAAAAGTAAGTTTGAAATTGCAGAAGAAAGGTGGAGAAGAGAAAAAGGAGGAGGAAAAAAAAAGAAGAGAAAAGAGAAACAAAACTGATGTACGGCATATGTACAAAAAAGAAAAAGAAAAAGTGTAGAGAAAGTATTAGTAGGGAAAACGAAACATAAAAAAAAGGAAGGAGAATGCAATGAACAGCACGCGAACCAAGGCGTACCGAAAAAAAAAACATATGTATGGGGGGAGGAACACGGCAGTAGCGGTCCGTGAATGACGTAAAGTTACGATAATCGAAAAAAAAAAACAATATAGCTGGAATAAAATAAAATAAAAAAATAGAAATCAATAAAACAAGTCGATAACGAGAGAGAAAAAAAATTAATTGTACCTAACTTATAATTCAATAACAACACGAAGTGACTCTCAGACTTTTATTTATTTATTTACTTTGAACTTTGGCATTATAACAATTTCTGTTTTTGCTTTTACTTTAAAAGTTTGCTTCTCCTCTTATACTTTTTTTGCTTTCCGTTACACTGTTGAGGCTATATTTCCTCACTTTCTCTTGTTTTAATGTTCCCCCACTCTTTCATATCGTACCTTTGTTGACGGCCATTTTTTTTTTTCTTTCCTTCTCAAAAAAAAAAGCATGAAATCACATCCATAGGCACATATAAATAAATATATATTTTAAAAGTTGGTGGGAGGAACGAAATCAACAAATACGTGAAAAAAAAATTCGAAGGAATAAAACAACGAAAAGAAGCGTCACTCGCAGCACAAGAGGTCAATAATAATTCATTTTCTTCTTTTCAACCGTTTGCAATTTGTGTCTGCTGTGCAAATGCGCTATTGCTCTTTTCTGTGAGTTAAGTCAATCAGTCACTTAACCGTGAGAAGAGGAAAAAATCAAAAATTGAAGGAAAAAAAAAAGAAAACAATAAAGCGAAGAAACAAAACAAATAAATGAACCAAAGAAAAAGGAAGGGATCAAAACGAGAATGACATGAAGCATTTGAAGAATTAAAAAGAAAAAAGAGAAAACGAAGAAACTTTTGTTAATTGCGCCGTGTGAATATGTGATGCGTGTAAGGAGAAGTGGGCGAAAACACAGAGAACACAAAGT
>NW_027124661.1:6027-6493 GCF_001457755.1 Trypanosoma equiperdum | reverse complement strand
ATATATATATATATATATATATATATATGTCTCCTAATCACCACTTTCTTCGCATTCGTACAAATAATAGTTTCCCCTCCTCTTCCTCCTAAAACTGACGGTTTATCATCAGCGTTAACATAATCATTATCAGCGTTTTCATTGTTGCGGTCACGACCATTACTGTCATTATTTAAATGGTCCATCCTCTTTTTTTATAGAATTTCTTATTAATTTTCATTTCTATTTGCATATATATATATATATATTTCAAGGGTGCACGAAAAGGGAAAATGACGAGACAGAGAGTGAGAAAAAAAAAAGAAAGGGTAATCCTTCCTATTATATGATGTACCTTTTTGCTTCGTTTTCATTTTCAATGAGGTTTAATACTTGAAAAAGACAAAAAAAAGAGAAAAAAGTAACGACACCAACTTGTCTATCTGCTTAATTTGTTCTTTCTTTTTTTTTCTATTTGAAAATTTTT
>NW_027124661.1:5512-5952 GCF_001457755.1 Trypanosoma equiperdum | reverse complement strand
AAAAGAGAAAAAAGTAACGACACCAACTTGTCCATCTGCTTAATTTGTTCTTTTTTTTTTTCTATTTAAAAATTTTTATCCCCTCGTGAGAAATCGATGTCAAAAACAATACTTATCTCCGAGTGAACATTTCCTTTACTTTCTTTTTTTACTCTTTTTCTTTTGCCTTCCGAATGAAATCTTTTCTTTTTTCCCCCTTTCCTCTCTCGGGTTCACTGCTTCATGAATCCGCTCGCTCACAATTCATGCCACTTTTTGCTGTTTTTCTTTTTGTTTCGTTACTTACATTACTTTCCTCCTTTTTCTTGTGCCATCCATACATTCTTACGGGAGGAAAAGGCCAAACTCTTATTAACGTTCCCTTTCATGTTCTTCTTATATCAATAAATCAAGTCACTATCCATAAAAAGAAGAAAAAATAAAATACTTTCCTTTCCCAA
>NW_027124661.1:2654-5502 GCF_001457755.1 Trypanosoma equiperdum | reverse complement strand
ATCAAGTCACTATCCATAAAAAGAAGAAAAAAAAATTAAAATACTTTCCTTTCCCAGCATTTCCTTCTCTCAAGAAAACAAAACACACACACACACACACACACACACTTTGATGTCATAATCACATAAAAAACGTACGAAACGAATTAATGATGTAATATTTAAACTCTTGTATTTATATGTTAATCAGTTAGTCAATTATTTTATTATTGAATTAGTTTATTATTATTATTGATGTTAATATATATAATTAAACCCTTTGGCCAATCCTTCATCACGTCACTTAACGTTTTTCCCCCTCTATTTATTTATTTGTTACCTCCTCCTCCTCCTCCTGTTGAGGTTTTATGGCAAAAAGATGGAGGACGAAGTGAAATGAAACAATATTCACGTGATAAAAGGACAGGTGGGTGGAGATGGGATCAAAAAAAAAATAAAATACATAAAAATAAAATACATAAAAATAAAATAAACCCCCCAAAATAACACAAAGAAGAAAAAGTAGGGAAAAAACTTAAAAATAAAAATAAAAAATGAGAGATTGGTAATTTATAATTATATTAAATTATATGAAATAACTGACCCTCCCGTTACCGGTTGCATCCCTTTTATTTATTCCCATACTCTTCCTTATTATTGGTTTCTCCACCTTATCTCTCCCCTCCTCCGATAAAAAAAAAAGTAAAAAAAACCCAGGAAGAAAAAACAAAACAAAACAAAGCGGAAAGAAAGAAAGCCGGTAACGATGTGAAAAGGCAATTGGGGTTGACATATCAGCTGAATTGACTATTTCAGTGCTTTTCTTCTCGTTTTTTATATCTTCTCTTGCATGTTTACCTTCACTTCACACCCTTTTTTCTCTTTTTTTTGTATGTTTCTTCCTTCACACGCATGCGCTTTCCTTCTTCCACTCACTTCTTTTCAACAGTATGAAATATAAATAAATATTTATATATGTATGTTTATTTATTTACATATTTTCACTCGGTTACCTGATGTAATACTTTCTTCTTGTTTCTCTGAGGTTAAAATCTTCCCAGTGCGTGTGAATGCATGTGGGGGAGAGGTGGTGATGGTGGTGAAAATAAAAAAATAAATATCATGTTTTCGTTTTTGATGGTTCCTCTTCAATTATGTAAATAAGTAAAAAAAAAATATATATATATATATATATTACTTATATGCATATATTTTTCCTCTTTTCTTCGTTTTGGTGCTCTTACAATTATATGCTTCATGCTTATTTTCACCTTAACTCCGCACCTACGCCCCCGCCTCTTCAACTATTCCATCAGTTATTATTCTTCGTGCATATGCACTGAAAAGGCGCGGAGGGGAGAAAATAAAGAACCAAAGTGTGTGTCTGCAACATGGATGAAATAAAACGTTTCATGTAATATAAAAAAATGGGGGTAAATACGAAATAGTAAAATAAATAAAATGTTTTACGAATGGAGCGGCAGAACGCTCTTAAGGGGGAAGGAGAGAAAATTAAATTTTATTTCCCCTTTAAATAATGACAATAACACTTACGACAACAACATATTATTATTATTATCATATTATTATTAGTGTAAATATAATAATTGCGGGAGTTTTAGTGATGTCGGTATCTGGGGGGTGAGGGGAACGTTTTGGCGTGTTGATGAGCTCCCACTTTGCGGAAACGACAAAATAAAAAAAGAGGTGGAAATGGAAATGTATTAAATTGAAAAATAAAGACGTGAAACAAAATAAATTCGGTGAAATCAACTTGAGTACATTCAAACACACAACGATTAGCAGTGCATTACATTTACATCTCATTTGGGGAGGGAAATATCAGAAAAATATCGAATGCAAACAAAACATGCGTGTAAAAGAGCTGCATGAATAATGAAAATGATAAAGGAGTAGGGACAAGGAGGAACGAGAAACCAATAAGCAGGTGTGAAATAAAGAGAGATAAAAAGAGTGGAACAGAAGTTCGAGAGGCCCGCAAGGAGGCTTTAAATAATAGCTATAATAATAAGGCTGCAACCGTAGCGGTCGGAGGAATGTGTTGCTCCTCCCATTACATATATATATATATATATATGGTGATGTACATGCGTCTCTTCCTTCTGTCTCATCAACTTCTTCCTTCCCTTTGTTGTCTGTGGTTTGAAATGCGGCTGCTTCGACAGCATCAGTTAATGCTTCTCCCTCCTTTCTTTGTTTGTCCCCTTCTCTTCACAACCACACGCCCTCCAACCTTTTCCCTTCCCCCTTTCTGACTCATTTGCTCCCACTCTCTCACGCAGTGGATGCCAACCATATATAAATATAAATACAAATAAATAAGTAAATAAATATATATGTATATGAAGGAAAGAAAGAAGGAAAGGAAAACAAAAGGAAAAACAGTTAAACGTGCACACACACGGAAATTGGACCGCTTGTCCCTCCTTTTCCTTTTCTCTCTTTGTTTCCCCATTCCCATTCCCATTCTTATTCTCATTCTTCCCTCTTTTCTTGTTCTTACATTCCCTCACTTCATTTGTTGACTTACATTTGTTGGTTCTCTCCTTCTCACATAACATATAAAATACATATAACTGCATGCATGTATGAATCAATATGTTTTTGATGATATTCTTTTTTCAATTATTGGTGGCAGCGAGTGTCGTGTCTCGCCGCTTGTACGTTGAGTCTCCACCTCATCTTCATCATCATTTCAGTCCCACAAAAGAGACGGGAACCGGTGTTAATAACTTACAACAAAGCAACACAAACGGGGAACGTGGAGAATCACAGGAGAAATCAGGAATCAAGATATAAATAGCCTGATAAGTGAGTAAATAAGGAAACGGAATCGGAAGAAAAACAA
>NW_027124661.1:0-2644 GCF_001457755.1 Trypanosoma equiperdum | reverse complement strand
ATAATAATAATGATAATAATAATAATGGTAATGGTAATAATATATATATATATATATTATATATAGAGAGAAATGGAAGGGCATTGCACCGCACTGGTTCTCTTTACAAGCAGGCGCTGTGCAGAGGGGGATGCGCCCTCCACCAAGGTACATGAGTTTAATCACATATGATAAAATAAAAACAAAATAAAGGGGAGTAAAAAAAAAAAAAGACCAAATCAGGGAACAAAGGGAGATGGTCTGTAGTTAAAAGTAAGGAATGGGTGATGAGCAAAAAAAAAAAATAGCAGATTTACTGATAAGAAGGAAAGGAGGATGGAGGGAACGAAAAAAGAAAACGGGTGACTGAGGGAGCGCAGCGACACGACAGAACAATGAAAGTTTAAAGATGGTCAACAAAGAGAGGAAAGGTACGGTAATCTAAGTACCAACAGTTCCAACTACAGTGCGTGGCGAAAGTACGTGTTTGTCTTCTGAAACGAAGTGGCAACATCACGGCTGCACCACAACTCCACCCCCAAAATATTGAACTCCTCTTGTTTCACTATTTTCTTTACCCCCTCCTTCCCTTCTCTCGTTGGTACCTTCCCTTACCGCTTTCATTTCATTTCTTTCCCCCTCCTTTCCCACTTCCATTTGTTATATTCTCTCTTTCTTCATTTCCCCCATCCTTCGCTAACTTCCCACTTCGACCCGTTTCCCCCGTCACCGCAGTCTCTCCTAACCTTTTCGCTCTTACTTCCTTCTTCCTTCCATTTGTCCACTACTGCAATTGTTACCACCTCCTTTCAATCCCTTTCTTCCACGACCCGACCCTCAAAAGGTGCCACCAAAATGAGCAGTGAAGTGCAACGGGGAGGAACTCAGGAATGAAAAGTGAAGAATAGTGGCGGTAAGTGTGAAATGCAACGTGCACCAACTGCAGAAGTATCAGAGAATCAATTAAGAGCGATGCCGCAGGTAACGGCATCAATAGTTTCGGTGGGGACTGTCAGGCGATGGGGACCTCATGACCGAATTCGCGCCCCACGAGGTGCACGCCACCGCGTCCCACACTGCGTGAATGCGGCCACACCGGCAGCGGCGCGGGGCAATGCTATCTCGTCGAGGTATGCAAACCAAACACGGCAGCGAAACACATCGAAGGCAACTCGCTGAAGGCGGCGAAAATCAACATACGTTCTCACGTTCCGCACAATGATGCACGTTATCTTGCGACCATCCAATTGGTACATAACGTCCTTAATGTACGCTGGGCATTTCACTTGTTGAGCCAGCGACCTCATCTTCCGGAGAGCCTCCGATTCCTTTTCGCAGAGGGCTCGGTACTGTTTCACATCACGTGGGGTTGCAAGACGGAGAACCCGCACCTCCACGTGCGGTGGCAGAGCCGGTAATGAAGTAATGGCGCGTACAATACCCAAATCCTCGCCTCGATCTCCCTCTGTCACGACAGCCTCACCCACTTGCACAGAAAAAGGGAGGTAAAACTCCAGGGCCCCGTACTTAAACTCCACCAAACCAATGTGCACCATCGCATCGGGAGAGCAAAGACTTGGTAGTCCGTTACCACCCACCACCTCATTTTCTTCCGCTACCGCTTTATTGTGTGAAGAGACGGAGGTGCTGGCGGTGGTGGTGGATGAAAGGAGCGGCTGCGGTGACGAGCATGTGGCGATGGGTTCCAACACACAGGCCGAATACGGGTCATGATGGTAACGTCTCACAGGACGGCCGAGAGCAGGTGGAGCGACGAACTGGTTAGCAGCTGCTGCGACCATAACGCTAGTCTCTTGGTGTTTCGTTGGTTGTGCTGGCTTGAATGGAGTTAACTTCCAGACAAAAAAAAAGAAAGAAACTGCAGTAACGAAATTATTCGGATACAAACCCGAAGGTAAATATATATAAATACGGGAATCACACAATACATAGCGCATAGTGAAGAAGAAGAAGAGTGAAGGTGTCCAAGTAATCAGCATAATCCCTTTAGGGCTGACTACTACAGCGAAATTTTTACCGGTAAGGGAGTAGGAGTTACAAAAAAAAAAAGAAACAAAAGTGACGCAGCAGCAACAGCAAGAGGAGAGTACCATCCTTGTCACAAAATAAATATACTTAAAAGGAGAATCTGATACGTGATGCTAAAATTGACTTCTTTTAAAAAAATTACTATTGCTCCCTGAAAATTACTCAATTGCGTGGAGAAACAAATCACACATGTCAACCCTCTTCGCCACCAAATACACAACACATATAAATATATACATACAAAAAAATAATAGATAAAGGAAACCACAGGAAACAACAACAGAAAAGTAATGCAACAACAAACAGCAAAGGAATACAACAAGGAAAACATTACCTTCAAAAGATATACCAATCTACGTCACAAACATTTACGTAAAAAAAACATAACAAACAGAAATCAATATAAAGTAAAACAAAGCTATATAGATATATATGAAACAATCACACATACGCCCCACATTTAAACATTAAAGCTTCACCATCACCAACACCACCATGTTTTTTTTGTCTGCCCTCCAGCACACCATTCATTTCATCTAATTCTTCACTCTTAAAAGCCACCATTACCGGTTGGCTGTCTTCCGTCACTTCACGTGAATTGGCACCACAACATGGC
>NW_027124227.1:0-1522 GCF_001457755.1 Trypanosoma equiperdum | reverse complement strand
CATACGAGATGGTGTCACTTAACTCTGTGGCTGCGTGAATTGTGAAACAGCAATGTTACATGCACATGCGCCTATCAAGAATACGCAGCAGTGGTTTACATGTGGTGGGTCGATGCGTTAAACTCCTTGAGTATTCTCCTCATTTTATACAAGGGAAACTGAATGAACCCGCGTAGGGGACACCATGCCGCCCTCTGATGAAGGGGCGCCTGAGTTTGATGGTAAATCGTCTGATCGGGGCCACGCTACGGGGAAACGAACTGAGCGCACTTGTTACAACCCCAAAGGTTGAATATAAATCCTGATATTGAGTATAGATGACCTTTTCTTTAAACGCTCGTAACATCCAATGAAAGGATTACCCACGCTCGTAGTCGATTTTGTCTTTCAAAAAATGAAATGTAAACTTCAAAGGGAAGTTCGCCCTCATTGTCAGGCTCTGCCAGGGATCAGCCTGTGGTTCAAAACATTTGACCATGACCTTCTGGTGTGTGACAATTCGTGCTCCGTCTACTGAAACTTTGTGAACTGAGGGGGTGGAATTTTTTCTCGGTGCGTTTCAGGAACAATATGTATTACATTGACTTTGGTTAGTGCATGCTTATTCTTCGGAACATGAATTAGTATTATTGTTATGTTTTGTTGAAAGATGACAAATGGATGAAGATATTCTAGTGCCGTAATTGCTTGTTAAATTTTAGTGTGAGTATGATGTAAATGAAATATGGGCACAATTTCCCCTCTGAGACATTGTAGAATACCACAGGGATGGTAGTCACATCGAAGTCATTGCTGTTCGCCTTAAGTGCATGTACAGCATTAGGTACCGCCAGCTTACTAGTCTGTGTAACAGGGGGCTCTCATTGTCGTCCTTGAACTTATGCATGCTAGTGTTGAAGGAACTTTGTGACATAACGTCTTTGTATGTGTGCGATAACATTAATTGAAGATAGCACGGATACCCGAGATGTCAATGTCGATACGAAACAAGAAATGCGAGATCAACTTTCTTTACTGTGAATGACAGATTGCCACTATGGGGAACACAGCGCAAGTGGTAAGCGAACCATTGAGTCTGTGTATGTGAAATGATAGACACTTTAACAGCAGTCGCAGTTTTCTTATATTGGAGTGAGTGAACGACATAGTGTGATAAGAAAGTAATCGACATGAAAAATATAAGAAGGAAACAGTCCTGACCTGTTTGCAGCAGTACTTGCTTCTGTTAACGCAGTTGTAGGTTTTTGATAGGAATGGTTTGTGTAAAAAACCTTTCTGTTTCTATGTTCATTGTCTATCCTCTACAATGTTGAATATTGCTATCTTCTTTTCTTAGTTATTAGGTTCTAAGGTGGTAGTGAGTGGTAATATATGGATACACTGAATTGCTGGTACCTACTGGTTTGGTGCAGTATATACAGTCATACGTTTGTCACTAGTCCACCATCACGGTTGATACATTTTGCACAATAAAACAAAGAAACACATTGGCGTTGATATGTTTGCTTGTTTATTCAAACTT
>NW_027124660.1:0-3187 GCF_001457755.1 Trypanosoma equiperdum | reverse complement strand
CGTGGTTTCTGCTTTTGTGAGTTTAGTGGCATATTAGAAAATTAAATTTTATTGTTCAATTTTGTTAAATTTATGAAAATTAACTTTTTTGTGATAATTTTCTAGATTGACTAATATTTGATATATTTTAACGCTTTTTTATAAAAATTAGTAAATTGACAAAATTTTTTTGAAAATCTGAATTTTGTAAAATGCGTCCTGCGTTTGTAACATAGTAGGGTGATAGGTTATTGAAAATGAGTGCTTCTCTAATAATTTCTAAATTGTTTATTTTATGGATATGGTGAGGATTATAATAGTAATAGTAATAATATTGATAATGATAGAAGAGTATTGTGAGTGTGTATATACTAATATTATAGTAAGAGAATTAATAATAATGATGACAATCGTCGGTTAAAATATAAGCTCATAAAAAAAGTGACAAGGATGCAATGGGAGTAACTGAGAGAAAAAGGGTGGGAAATATCACTGAAGGAAACGGTGAAGGACAAAGAGATGAAGATAGAATATGCGGAGTGCTAAACACACTCAAGACGACGGGCATTATCATACGCGTGAGTGTGATGGAAGAGACAACAAGGAGAGGAAGTGACCAAGATACTGCCAAAATATAGTCGCTCCGTCATCAGTAGAACCAGAAGTAAAGTACAAAAAGAAATGTGGGAAAATATAGAAAGAAATAACTGAATACGCGACACAACACAGAAATGAATATAATAACACATTAGGATGAAGAAAAGAGGGAATAAATGATGCTTTAAATTTCATAAAAAATGTATGGATATTCTTGCAAATGTGGTAGTAATGTGTTTAGTTTCAATGTGATGAAGAATCGTTTGGTAATGCAACGTTCTTTACAAGTTTAGACTTATATAATAAGTAAAAGTTGTTGTGGTGCAAAATCATAAACACAATTGATAGAGGAGACTTTAGATGCGTTCCAAAAACGAGTTGACTTATTCTCATTCGATGCAAACCTTATTTGTAAAACTGAATCTACGTAAGGATATCGTGTTTTTTTTACGGCAAAGGATCACAACAGCGACGCAAGCACCAAACTGAGCTTTATTTCCATGGCATGATAAATACTCGAGAAGAAAATTGCGGTGAATACTATCGATGGTCTAAAACAGGAAGCAAATTTTCGACACATATAACTCTTGCTTTTAGGCGGAAGGCAACACCGAGGCTAACCGCTCACCGGCATGAACATACAATCCGCCAAACCACAAGCGTGACGACGCAACTGACGCTGGTAGTGACTGGAGAAACAAGGGAAGCCGCAAGCAAGTCTGGAAGTGAAGAAATACAAATACAACTTGTTCATTCCAAACTTGTAGAAAACAAACAAAGCAATTTGTTGTAGTAAACGGCAGAAATGAAACTAAACACGAACTTTTCTAACAAAATCAATGTTAGATCTTATGTTAATCACAAAAGCTGCAACAAAAAAGTCAAGCGATAGCGCTTGCCTGCAGCTCAAAGGTGCTCAAACAAACCATGCTCTTTCACTGAGGCAACACAACGAAAATACCAATGGCATGTGACTTGTGACATAACACGCGGGGCTTCGACATGGAAACGTAAAGTAACTGGCGGCGGCAGTCGCCAGTCAGCACGACCACAGGCTGTGATTTCAAGTATCTTTTCCTCTCTATTTTCAGCAACCACAGACAGCAGTTTTCACAGCACTAAACTGCAGTTAACAGGATCGTTGCACTTCCTTTTTTGTCAATTACATAGAACTACCGGTAGGGCGCTACCTTTTCTTGTCTAAAAAGGTAATTTTCATTTTTTTAAAGACAACGATACCATAAGAACACGCTAAACAATTCCAATCTTAATGAGGAAACTACTCGTCGTCGCAGCGCTAACAGTTTTTCGACTAGGACTAACAACTGACACGGCCAAAGGCGCAAATGCAGCAGAATACGCGGTTCTTTGCGACGTACTGTCCCTCGCCGACCTTACTGTGCCGTCGTATGGGGACGCTGATGAAACGTCTGATGTAGTCAACCACATCGGTGCCATAAACCTAACTTTAGCAGACGCGAGTTTTTCGGCAGATATACTTTACCACACGGACAAAGAACTAGCAAATTTACCGACAAATTTCTCCGCAGCAAAGACAGCCTGGATGGAAGTGTGGCCTTTCTGGCAAGCTGCCGCGAGCAAAGCAAAAACAAAGGAGTCCAAAGACATTTACGCGCGCTGGAGATCAGCGGGGTTGTCTAAGGAAATAAAAGCCAAAATACAGCAAGCAGCTCAACAAGCATGGAGCTTGAGAAAAGAAAGGCTAACCTTGCAAAAAGACCTGCAAGCCGCAGGGGTGCTAGAGGATCTCAACGAAGCATTTTACGGCCCAGGAGAAAAAGACGAAGACAAAGCATACGGCGGCGGTAGCACAACGCGAACAAAAACTTGTACGGGCAGCGAGGCCGGAACCGAGCCGACCGCAGGCGACTACGTAAAACTAGACATGATGTGCCTCTGCGCTGAGCATACCAATGACGTCTCCAACGGCGCCAAAGCTTGCTGCCCGACCTGTGACACCGGCAGCGGCAACAACTGGAACGCGGCGACGCCCGAGACAACAGCCTGGAAGCGGTTCAGACAGCAGTGCCCTAAAAGACTAGGCAAGGGGGCGCTCACACCCGAAATAATAGAAAGCACGCTCAGCAATTTTCTTCACTCAATAAGCAAAGGCAAGGGCACCGACAAAGACAAGCTGCATGTCCTAGGAACGACAGACAACAGCTTCAACAACGACTGCGATGGATCATCAGACGTCGGCAAAGGCAAGTGTGCCCAATACAAGGCCGACTATTTCAAAACTGGAGACATCCAGATTCCATGGGTAAAGAAGTTGCGCGAAGCTGCCAAAAAGCTACGAACGCAAAGAGCAGCAGCTGCAAAGCTAGCAGCCCTAGGGCATGCAGCCTTGCTGCTAAATCTAACTACAAACCAGCTTATACACGACAAGCAGCTTTCTTCAGCGCCAGAAACCAGAACTAATGCCGCAGCAACCTCAGCAGCCGTTCCAGAATGCAATAAGCACAAAACAAACGAAACCTGCATATCACCATGCAAATGGCACGAAACTGAAAGTGATACAACCAAAAGATGTAAATTAGATCCAGTGAATGTGGATAAACAAGAAACACAAGCAGGAACAAATGGAGCA
>NW_027124658.1:2279-2549 GCF_001457755.1 Trypanosoma equiperdum | reverse complement strand
ATTACGAGGAGCGTTTCTTTTCCATACCAGTCAGTGGCCCAATTGGGGAAGCTGCATTCCTTCATCTCGCAGGAAACGCGTTCTCTTGGAGGGAAAGGGCAAAAGAAATTATGACAAACTTAACTTGGTATGACAAATATAAAAGTAAAAAATTTAGAAGCCATGATCTAGGAAAACTTCAAACTTCTGCAGTGTCTGGAGAGAAGTTAGATTTTTATTATGAGAGTATTTGTGGAAATGCGTTTAAGGAAGGTGATTTGTTTATAGCGC
>NW_027124658.1:2061-2269 GCF_001457755.1 Trypanosoma equiperdum | reverse complement strand
CAAAGAGCAAAATATCGGCACAAGACTTCTTTTACCAAGAGGAATGATTGCATTAGATTACGAGGAGCGATTCTTTTCCATACCAGTCAGCGGCGCCATTGGAGAAGCAGAATTACTTCATCTCGCAGGAAACGCGTTCTCTGGGAGGGAAAGGGCCAAAGAAATTATGACAAACTTAAATTGGTATGACAAATTTAAAAGTAAAAAG
>NW_027124658.1:959-2051 GCF_001457755.1 Trypanosoma equiperdum | reverse complement strand
TTGTAAACATAAGCAACATAAGAGCTTTAAAATTTGTCGCGGATCAGTAAGCAGGCTGCGGTAGAACAGCAATCTGCACCAGGAAGCAGCCGCCGCGAACTCTAGAGACCGAAGTCGTAGCTTCTACACACTTTTTTCGCTAGCAACCAATAAGTGAGCACCACAGCGAGCTATGATAGCCGGCCCCAAGACGACCCAGGGTTTCGTAACAAACAAGGTACAATACAAGGCTGCTGTAACGACACTAGCAGTACTATTTCTTACAAAGGCAGTGGAATCACAAAGCAAGGAGGTTCTAACTGATGAAAACCTCAACGCCCAAATAGCTACAAGGTGCGACGAGGCAGCATATCTAGCAGCAAGGGCGCATGCGTTCCAAGGAGAACTCAAGTCGCAGCAGGGCGTCACAGCCGAGAACCAGAGGACGGCGGCGCTGTGGGAATTAGAAAGTCTCAAGACGACAGGCAACCGCCGGACCGCGTTTCAAGCGCTGGCTGCGTATGGTAATGCGCTAGTGAGGCAGCAGGCGTCCTCGACGGCCGAAACAAGGACGACGCTGGCCACGTCTCTCATGATATTAAACCGCAGGATAGGAGCACAAGCAGCAATAAACGTTATCGACTCAACAACTTTCAGCGACACCGGCGCACTAACGCCGACAACCCACCAAACCGACGGCAACCCACTGGCAACGACCGTTACATTAACGATAACACCCAATAGCGACTGTACACTGAAAGAAGTGGGGGAAATTGGAGACAGCGGCCACACAATCGGCCAGCCAACAGGCAAAAAAATAAGCATTTTCGCCGACTCAGCTATGAAGCCGGCGACGAAGCTGCAAGGCCAAGTTCAATTCACCTGCAGTGGCGGAACGACACCGCAATGGCAGAGCAACGCACAACTACGAGGTTGCTCAACCACCAACAACCCCGGCGAAATAAAACTGGCGCTGTCAAAAGCAAAACTTTTCGCAACAGCGACGCCGACAGCAAAGTTCTCAACAACAGACAACTCGCAGACCGGCGGTTGCGGCAAACAAAAAGACGTTGAAAAACAGCTGGTGCCCTTGGAAGCAGCAGTAAAATATGC
>NW_027124658.1:451-949 GCF_001457755.1 Trypanosoma equiperdum | reverse complement strand
ACCAAACCATTAGAAAAACTAGCAGAACTTAAGCTCACTGAGCTACAAAACAAACCAATGCTTGTCGCGGCGATCCGGGAGCTAACCGGCGGAGCCAAACTACAAGGATCGACGCTGACAACGACTTTAAACAAGCTTTTCGGATCCGACCAAGCCACATTTCAAAAAGACTTTATCACGGCAATAGGCTCAAAACAAACCAAGCACAGGGACGGCGACGAGCTCAAAGACGCAGAGCTCCAAACATTAATCGCAGGCGAGGCTTACACAAGCGCGATCGGCTACTTACACCACCAAAACGCGAAAGCAAACGCGGCAAAAGAATCAACAGCGCAAAGTCCCCATGTCCCAGCAGCAGAGTGTAAAGATAAACCCAAAGATGATTGTGACCCGACCAAGTGCGAATGGAAAGGAAGCGAAGATAAAGGCAAGTGTGAAACTAAAGGAGGAAAAGAAGGTCCGAAAGCGGAAGAAAATAAAGAGGAGAAATGCAAAGAT
>NW_027124658.1:0-441 GCF_001457755.1 Trypanosoma equiperdum | reverse complement strand
GAAGGAACAGAATGCAAAGATTCCAGTTTTCTTTTCAAAAGAAATTTTCTCTGATTTCTTATTCCATTGGGAGTTTAGTAGCATTTTAGTATTTCAAGGATTTTTGCTCAAATTTATTAGACAGATGAGAATTTTATATTTTGAGAGAATTTCTTAACTCTTACTAACATTTGATATATTTTAACACTTTTTGATGAAATGTGCAAATTTTTAAAAACTCGAGAATTATAAAAATATGAAAATTTTGACAATGTGCGCAATGCTAGCATATAGGTATAAATTATAAGAGTGATAGGATATGAAAAATGAATGCTATTGTAATATGATTTATTCCGTTTAATTTATGGTTACTAGGATCGACTAATTGTAATAATATAAATGTAAAGAAAAAAGATGATAATGCTGATGGTAATAATAATAAATAATAATAATAAATAATAA
>NW_027123839.1:1049-6217 GCF_001457755.1 Trypanosoma equiperdum | reverse complement strand
GTAAGGGTTTCAGCAACCGCTTCCTCTTCACCCGCTTGCGTGAGCATTGAGAGGAGATAATTACGTTACCCTTAATGAAGAAGTTCCTTGCATCATTGTCTTCCGTAGTGTGCAAGTGTGGCAGAGCCATATGTATGATCATTTCCGTGTCGCTGAAGTTTGCACCTTCTGCTTGACAAGTCGTGAAGCAGCATGGCAGACCCAAATGTTGGGAGCGCCGCACTGCTGACGTTGGCGGCGAGTTAGGAACGTAACGAATACTGCCAACGTTGCGTATTTGTAGCTAACGTCCCTGAATCCGACATATAGACCTGCTGGTGGCGTCGCAGCGTAATAATACCGTTATTATGATCACTGCAGCGGCACAATGAAGCCATGTGAGCTGCGGCAAATAATTGGTGGCAAAGCAAGTTAACTAACGGCTCTATGTGTGAGTGGTCGTGCTCACGGCAAAATCTGAACCCCCCTTGAACACAGAAGGGGAAGTCGTTTCTGATAAATGACAAGACCGAGGGGGAGGGCGAAGCCGCAAAGGAGTCCCGCTCACCGTTGTTGTGGGTTGCAAACGATGATATATTGCACGAATGCTCCAAGAGCGGAATGGCGTCACAAAAACCTACCTCTGATCGCAGATGCCCATTCCCTCCAACCAAGAAAAAAAAAGAGCAGAAGAGACGATTTCACCGACATGCAAAAAGAAAACAACATCACGTTAACATCATCTTTCCCTCACAAACCAGCTTGCTCACCCATTCCCGCTGCATAAAACTAGAGTATTTCCTACCTTTGTTTCACAAGCACACCCAAGTTTGTTCTTCTAGCTCACACCACTGGTCAGTGCTCCCTCGCCATATGATACGCGAGAAGTTTGCATACTACACACGTGGGTATAATTTCCTCTCCGCCTTCTTGCCCAGCAAAGTACACAACCGACAAAGAAAATGAGGGAAAACTATAAGGCAAACACGAGAAGTTAAGTGCTTTGGGGGGGGGGCTGTGAGCTCGAAGTGGGGGTCAGAGGTAATAGTGGGGAAAAGCAGACAACTTTAGGGATACCACTCTTTACGAGAGCAGCAGGTTTAACTTGTGGTTCGCTCGTCCAGCTGTGCGGGAAAACCACGACAAGAGGGTTGAAATGTTTTACGACACTGCGCTTTCACGATGACCCTTCTTGGCGTCACTGGAACCTGTGAGGCCGGAAGATTCCTTGCGCGCCTTGACTAACAAACTTTTTGATTCCTGCAATATCCCTTTGAACGACTCCGAAGTGTCCCTGATGACTCTGTCGAGCTCAGACCTCATCGCTGTCTTTTTTGCCAGGCTTTCATTCAGGGATACCAAACGCTCATTCAACGCGTTTACCTCGGTGAGTGTGCGGGCCCGCTCCTCTTCCTCCCGCCGAATGTTTCGGTCAAGTGCCGCACGGCGCTCTTTGAGTTCTTCAATGACAGCCACTAACTCATTGCTGGTTGCCTGTGCTTCAGAGCCGAACGAGGCCATTCTTCTATTCACCGCTACCACAAAGTTAGGCGTAAAAATGAAGCGACGTAACCAAAAACGTTGTAGGAAGAAGTGAGTGAAGTGACGAACACAAATTAAAATGACACCATAGATCTGTGGGCATATATTATACAGCACACCGCCCCCACCACATTTCCCTTTTGTAGTTTTCTTTGAGCAGAAATAAACTGGTCAGATGCACCCACCACCGGGAACAAAAGGTCCCCATGCCTATGACAGGCCGCGCTTTATTTTAAATAATTGCTTGTTTTGTGGAATTAGTCGGATGGACTCAGGAAGCCAACCTATAGGCGAGTGCAGGTGCTGCACAACACAATAGTACACGACAAGCGCTTTCTCGAAAGTGGAGTAATAAAGGGTGCAGTCAAAAAAAAAAGATAATAATGAGATAACCGTCAACACAGTCCCCTTCCCATTTCCGCAAACATGGCGACGAAGAACAGTGAAATAGGTTGCCTACTCTACGGTTTCTGCTCACAAAACCGTTCCACATAACGCCAGTTTCCTGTGCGTCAAAACGCAAGTGCGATGACACCGACCAATAAATCAAACACAATCGTGGCCCACCGCCGCGCAGGTACATCCATTCCCATGCGCAGGAAAAAAGAAAAAGAGCACACCTCACACACGCAAAGTCACTTACTTGCATCAACGCGCACACTAAAGTCTACGGCAAGGAGCACAGGTACTCGGATCCATCATGATGGGTTCAGGTGAAATGAAGGAGGGTGGGGGAGGAAAAGGAAAGACAGAGAGGAGAGGAAGGTAAAATGTCACAACAATAGTTCACCCTCTCCAGCAGCTCAGTCCAATATCCCGCGCTTCTCCTCCAAACCGATCCCATGTGAGACACCGCCTCTACTTTTTCCGTGTGTTGGCAGTCTGTGAGGCCGCCGCGGCTTCGGCCTGTTTTTTCAACGCGTGCTGTATTTTTATTAGTGCAGATACCCGGCGCAAGAGCTCCATTTTGTTGGGGATATCTTCCACGGTCACGCCCCGTGTTTGCGTGTCGAAATCACTCTTCGGAATGTAGTGCTCACCTTTAGGCCGCTTAATCGCCACCTTCACACATCCTTTTGGGGGCATAATGTACTTGATTGAGCCCTGGGATCGCGGAAACGAAGCGGAGGGTTCAACGAAGATATCTGTGTAACCCAATTCTTTTAACGCTTCGACAACTTCGTTAGTTGTGGGATCATCTACAGCTTGCGTACGAGTAAGGCGCCGACCATCGTGGGGTGTCAACTCCGCGTCAAGGTACTGTGGGTATATGGTCTGATACGCCTGCTTATCGTACGACGGTTGAGACGGTTTCATTTCTTCAGTGAAAGTGTTATATGTGTAAGTTTATTTCAAATTTATCATCGGAGTTTGCAAACAAGGTATCAAACAAAAAGGTGAGGGAAGTTGGGGGGAGGGAGGGGGAAGAGAAGAGAAGAGACATGTAACTTGCCGTACCGTAAGGTGACATCAAGGGGAGGAAGGAGCAATTATGACTCTAAACTCCGTGTTCGCGTATATATCTTAATGAGCACAGCTACTGGCTCACAGGTGAATTACGTACGGAACGGAAACAGAATAAAGGGAAATGGGAAACGTGTTAGGGTTATTCCCCAATGGTCCCACAGCACGGAGTACTCCGCGACAAAACTACAGCAGGACCACAAATCAAATGACTACTCCACCCTTCAACGTGGAAAAGAAGTCCAAATCAAGTGCGCAACCCCTTTCCGTTGTCTTAGCGCTATCAACGATACACCACCAACAAAATTCACCCGTCATGGCACTCACCCGCTGAAAAAAATTTCAGTGCTTGCTCGTATTGAAAACATTAAGAGATTCACCACTTTCCACCATCACTACACTTTCCTTCCCTTGTAGCCTAATAACATTAACAGCTCCCCTTTTCGGTAGTACAGCTTAGAAACACCACCAAGGATTGCCAGAAGATATGAAGAAAAGCGCTGTTTTATCCATTTTAGTAACATGAGATGATAGCAGAACAAAAAAATTAGATAATACAACCACACAGAGACGTGCAAAAAGAAGATATATATATATATATATATATATATATATCAAATAAACAGTCAAATAGGGATATTATTGCTTTAAATTTAAATAGCAAGAACCAAAAGAAAAATCAAAAAGGGGGCGAAGAAAGGGAGATTTCTCAGCAATACTCACCTCTCCCTTCCTATATTCCACTTATTTGGCACAGGATGCTCTTTTTTTAACGGCATCGCGCCACCTCAGTTTGCATATCCCTAACTTTCCACGCTTTCTGCGACACTTGTCCCATCGTCACATATGAATCTGAGGGGATGGCGCACGTAGTTTTTGGACATCAGTTTGTTCACCCTTATACCCTTCACTTACATGCTATATAGCTTCAATGCATCCCCCCCGGTTTATCATCTTACATACAAATATATTCCCCATTCTTAAAGTTTATCCCTCCCAGATCAATAATATCCCCTAATATTAATTCTTCCTCCATTTTACTCTTTTCCTCCCGAATAAAATAAATTGCTGCAGTGACCAGCATATCGCATTTTTTTTTTTCATTAACCCCTCATTACATTGCTCACCCACACACCAATGCTTAAGGAAGATAGATGAGGCGAGTTTGGTTCGGGTACCCCTTCACAGAGTGGTCGGCATGCACGACAACCACCACGTCTCCAGTGCTGGCATATTTCTCCTTCTTCGCAAAATCCAAACCGAGTTTCACGCGCTTTTCCTTATCCTTGTCCTCACCACTCTTTGCGGCGTCGTAGAAAACACTCACGACGGAGCGCGTCACGTTGAGTTGACGGCACGTTTGCAGACGTGTGGTGACACAAATGATGGGGCAGTTCGGGCGGTACTTGCTGATGAGGCGAGCACTTCGGCCCGTGTTGCTTAGCACGAGCATTGCCTTGGCTTGTACCTCAAATGCAGAGGCGACGGCGCTGCTGCAAACGGCCTCTTCGGGGCACATGGGGATTTTCTGCAGGTTCTTAATGCTGTTGAACATAACAGTATCGTGCGTTGCGCTCTGCGCCTCGACACAGATGCGAGCCATGTACTGTACCACTTCGTTGGGGTACTTCCCTTTGGCCGTTTCACCGGAAAGCATGACACAGTCGGCTCCGTTGAGAACAGCATTGGCAACATCGGATACTTCGGCACGTGTGGGGCGGGGGTTTGACGTCATGCTCTCGAGCATTTGCGTGGCACAGATGACAGGTTTGCCCACCACGTTGCACTTGCTGATGATGCACATCTGCGCCACACACACCTTCTCGGCGGGGATCTCGACGCCAAGATCACCACGAGCAACCATAATGCCATTGCTCGCTTCAATGATGGAGTCAATGTTCTGCACACCCTGGTGGTTTTCAATCTTGGAAATGATAAGGATGTCTTTTCCCTTCTCACCGAGGGCGGCGCGCACCTCACGAACCTGCTCAGCCGTGCGGATGAACGAGGCAAAAATCATATCAACACCTTGTGCCACACCGAACTCCAAGTCCTTGCGGTCCTTCTCGGAAACGGCGGGCAGATCCACCTCACAACCTGGGAGGTTGATACCCCTGCGGTCGGTTAGGCGGTGGTGATTGTTCACGTGGCACTTCAGCGTCCGATCGTCTTCCTTGCTCACC
>NW_027123839.1:0-1039 GCF_001457755.1 Trypanosoma equiperdum | reverse complement strand
CGGTGGTGATTGTTCACGTGGCACTTCAGCGTGGAGTCGTCCTCTTTGCTTAAGACGCGGAGAGTCATCACACCGTCGTCAACATAAATGGAACCGCCCGGGCGTACCGCGTTCGTCAGTTGTGGGTAGTCGATATAGAACTTTTCCTTTGTGCCAACCTTCTCATAGGCGGGATCGGTAGTGACACACACGATGTCACCAGGGGCGAAGCTCACCTCACCATCCTTGAAGAGGCCTGTACGGATTTCAGGACCTTTCGTGTCCAGCGCAATACCAATATGAAGGCCAAGTTCAGCAGCAGCTGCGCGAACGTTGTTTATCGTCGTCTGGTGGTATTCATGGGATCCATGGGAGAAGTTCATACGGGCAACAGACATACCACTCTTCATTAGGTTTTTCAGGGCTTCAACGCTCTGTGTGCTGGGTCCGATGGTGCACACAATGCGGTTGGCACGGTGTTTGGCCACCGGCTCAAAAATGGAGAGCCCAATGTTGTGCTCTAGCTGCGACATGGACTCTTCGGAATAAATCTGTTTTGTCTGAATTGTTCCTTTATTAGGTGATAATTAGTATACCACAATTTGTTCTTTTTTTCCTTGGTTATTTGTGTTTAGATGCTTTATGCTGCTGTAGTTCTATATGAAGAAAAGGGTAGAAAGCAAACGAAAATGTAATTGTGGAAGTGGAGGGTACCAATCCTTTTCTTTACTTTTTTACGTTTAAAACCCTCAGTGTAACTTGTCGCTAGATCCATTCGTCGTTGATTGACTGTTGATGAGTTGGGAGTTAACCCATCAACAGTCACAAGCTCCACGGAAGGAAGGAGCAAGAAGGTGGAGGAGGAGATGTTTCACTTACTCAGCTACGTGTTGACAGCGAAAGGGAGTCCATTTCCTCCCTATCCCATACCTAAACTGACGCAGCGGTTTTGAGCAACAGGAAAACTGTTGTGCAGCAACAAAAAGGCACATTACAGAGGATGGGGAGCGAAGAGTGGGAGGTCGCTGAGCAATACTCACCTCTCCCTTCCTATATTCCA
>NW_027123813.1:2022-2240 GCF_001457755.1 Trypanosoma equiperdum | reverse complement strand
AAATAGGCGACCGAAAATAGAAGTGCTGAAGACACTAGCGCTAGTGCAATGGGATTACAAGAGTAAGTCAGAAAGAAAGAAAAATATTATTCAAAAGGCAACGGAAAGAGAGAAAGAAATAAAATATGCGCATGCCCACACACAATTATCGTGATAGGCATCGTCATACACAAGGCGACCATGGAAACAGAGTCGGTTGTACAGGACAAGCGAACCCA
>NW_027123813.1:0-2012 GCF_001457755.1 Trypanosoma equiperdum | reverse complement strand
AAATAGATAGGTGCTACATCTGAGATAGCGGTTCCTTCTTTTGTTTTAATCTGATGATGCATATTAATGTTAAGCATTAAGTTCAGAAGATGTGAATCATATAGTGTGGTGTTTTCTTTACTCCGTTTGGAAAATAGGGAAAGGGTTAACTTGTTGTGGAAAGTGGCTGAAAACGGATTAGAATGCCATAAATTGATTTAACTTGCGGTTCTAAGCAGCGCATTACTGTGAACCCAAGGCACCCGCAAGAATTCAGCCGCCGCTTCATTAAATTTCACAAAACTGAAAATAGATCGTATATGTACCCTTTTGCACCTCTGTAGAACCGACAAGGAAGGCAAAATGGGCACAAGAGCGAAACATCGTGAAAAAAAAGCTGAAACTCTAAGCCAACGACTTACAAAGCTAGCAGCACTGGCGATTTTTTTGGCAGCACCAGCAGAGGCCGCCGCTCACTTTGGCCTGCTTCCCGTAACCTGGAATCCCATGTGTAGGCTCAGCGAGGAACTTCACGACATCGCTGGCAGCGCAGCGCACAAGGCACAGGACGCAGCAAAGGAAGCAGAAAAGATGACACTAGCAGCCAAAAGATTCGGTATATTCGCAGCCAAAAACACACAAGACGAGCAATCAGCAGCAGCAAGATTTCTAAGACTGCACTTCGAAATCAAAGCAGCTGCAGCCCTCGAGCACCTAGCCAATACTTTAATGCCAGCAAACTTCAAAGCGGCAGCGCAGAGCAGTTATCTAAAAGGGAGAATAGACGAAACGCTAAAAACGCTGGAAGGGATAACCAGCGCGACCAACAACGGTTGCTTGGTCACGGCAACGACATCGGCGACAACACGAAGAGAAGACAACCTAGGTGACCACAAGTGCCGGCTAAGCCCCCCAGATCTAAAAGCCGCAGACCACCAAAGTGCAGAACTAGGTCCGTCAGGGTACACCAAACTCAAGAAGGGAAACAGCGACGAGACAGCTCAGGCTGCCAACACGTTCAACTGCAGGCTGCTAAGCGGTGAAGAGAACAACGGAATCGGCGCAACAGAAGCAACGACGGCGTTCACCCTAGCAGACGGATACATATCGGTGCCGACGACCGACACCGCCGTAACACTCACAGACCTAACATCGGCAAGCAGCATCTCATCAACAAAGAACAAAGCATGGGCGTCAGCACACACAGCTGTACAGGGGATCTTAACCAAAGATGAAGCTGCATACAAAAACACTACTGCCGCCCTGAAAGGCGACGCGAGCTTTTCCGACCTCCTAGGACGGATACTATTAGGGACCAGCGCGGTAGCAGAACCGACAGTAGGAAACGCCCGCACTAACCTATTTGGCGAACCGACAAAGACAAAAGTAGACGATCTCAGCAAGCTCGTAGACGAGACAGAAATCCCCAAAGGGATTGGCGGCCTGGCAAAACCAACCAAATTGAAGGATATATCAAACATCAATGAACTAACCGCTATTCTTGGTTATTATGAATTTGAGGACGCAAAAGAACTCAATAACCTCAAGCAGAAGCTAGACGCTGTCGAAAAGGAGAAGCAAAAAAATTCACCACAGGAAAAGCAGAAAGAGTGTGAAGCACACAAAAACAACAAAAAAGATTGCGAAAATGCTAAGTGCATATGGAAAGGAGGCGATAGCGAAAGCAAAGGGGATTGTGAAGTGAATACAACAAAAGTAGCTGAACAGGCAAAACAGCCGGCAACAGGAGCAGCAAGCGGAGCAGACCCTAATTGTGGCCAGTATACGGACCCCGACACATGTGCTAAGGCGCCAGGCAAACCTAAGGAGGGAAAGAAATCTGTTTGTGGTTGGATCGATTATATTGAAGGACAAGGAAAAGTTGAAGCAAAATGCCGTGATTCCAGTTTTCTCCTCAATAAAAAATTGGCCCTCAGCGTGGTTTCTGCTGCATTTGTAGCATTGCTTTTCTAAATCAAAATTTCCCCTCAATTTTTCTGAAAAAATTCTTGCTACTTGAAAACTTCTGATAT
>NW_027124657.1:0-1548 GCF_001457755.1 Trypanosoma equiperdum | reverse complement strand
ACGGTGTTCCGATCATCACATGCTGCTTCCACTAGTTATTTTGTGGAAACTGCTTTGTGTAAGCCAACATGAAACAATACTAAGAGTTGTAGCTGTTGAAAAACGTTGGAGGTGTACTTGGACTTCATGCTGTCTTGACGTGATGGCCTGAAGTAGTTTCTCTGGGCACGCAAACTGTTTCTTTCAGCCAAATGGCATACGTGAAACATCCAAGGGGGAATATACCCAGGGTATGGATCTCTAATGTTGCTTTGCTCAACATGAGATTTACATCACTTTATGTAAGCGAATAACAATGGGATAGGCATGCCTATAGGTTTTGTAAGTGTGTCTTTGTGTGTGTATTAAAGGTTAAATCTAATTGACCACAGTAATGGTCAATGCATTTAAATACTTTTTGACCAATGTTGCCTAGTTGACGAACACCCTATACCTTTGTGTGGGACACATTTATATTTTGTTTTTGTTTTTGTTAAACTTCCTTAATGCAAAAGTACGTGAAGAATTTTTAGAATCATAATGCTCTATCATTGTTTTCACTAGCATTCTCATCGTTATCATTGCTTACGCATGTATCCTCACGAGTAAAGTGAAAGTTCACGAAAACAACGTCTTTAAATCTTATAGTGCCTCCTTTCTTTTAATCGGGCTACTCGGAGGGTGTGTTCTTAGAACATGGGTAAATCATGCAATCAACCTCAAGTAACTGAGAAGTGAAAATCATATGCGTCATACGCTTCTTGGTTTACTGTTCTTGGTTTCCTGCTGAGGAGTTGGGTTTATTAATGAATTTGCCGATGGAAAAAAAATAAAAATAGGATCTTACTCTTTATCCTACTTTTTTTCTATTTTTTTTTTTAACGCACGAAGTAGGTTGATGATGTCGGTTAAAAATTCCTAGAGGACTTCATTCTGTGCACAGAGATGTGCAAGAGCTGTGTGATAGGATGTACGACATGGCTTCATCAGCTGCAGAAAATATGAACGTTTGGGATTTCTAAATATTCGGGGGAGCGGATGGAGTGTGGTGAACACATTTTGTGGGGCATTTGTATACGGGCTCTCTATTCTCACCTGCATTGTGCACAGTGTTGCCCTGCATATATATTCCCTGAAAGGCAGCTGTATTGGTGTAGCGTAATGCGAAATGTGATCCCGTACCCTGATGGCCTAGTTGGTGAGCACTTAAAGATGTTAAATTTTAATGAGGATAATCCAGCCACGGTAAAGCTGTAGTATTATAGAAACTTCTGAGATACAAGTTGCTATGTGTGGAAGCGAAGCGTTTCTTAAAAGATGCTGAGACTGAAATGACTGAAAGATCCTGCAACGGATGAAGCTGATGTTATCAGGCTTGATCATTGTGCGACCAGAGAAAGGTACAAACAGAGTGTAACGTGAAGGTTTATGACAGTTGTCGATGCTCTCAGGTCAGAAAACATCAGGTGCAAATTATCTCTTAGAAAAGAACATGTTCTATACACAATAGCAACAGCAAAATCCACCACAGTATTCTGAATAGTACCCTAGGCATATGGAGGAAATCCA
>NW_027124654.1:1257-1814 GCF_001457755.1 Trypanosoma equiperdum | reverse complement strand
TCCTTGCATCGTCTGCTAGTGTTGCTGAATTTTGCGTTAGTATATACACTCGATGAAGGGTTGGGTGCAATTATTAGCTGCTCGTTTCCTTTCTCTTTCCGTACACGTATGAATAACGATAACGGACACTTTTATACACCTGAAACTGCACTATTCATTTTAATTCTCTGTGTTAGACTGCTGTACCTCACTTGCATTGCTGTAAGTGAGAATAGTGCATTTTTCAAAGAGTTCTTAAAGAAATATTGGCAACAGTGCTTTTAAATATCTTATACTTACAATGCTTCTTTGTGTTAGTTGAAACTAATCCATTTGGACTGTACAATGAATTTTCTGGCTCCACCTCATTGATCTCCTCATCATTATTCTTGTGTATGATCAGTCCATTTCTATGATGTCGTCTGTAAGTGCTCACATACTAACTGCTCCTTTTTTAATAATATTTCTCGTGCTCTTTCCCTGCCGTAAGAAATATCACACTCACTTCTATTAGGCCAATTTCAATCTTTTCATCGTTTTTCCTCTACTTATGATTCCAATTTAATGTTAGTATATAC
>NW_027124654.1:541-1229 GCF_001457755.1 Trypanosoma equiperdum | reverse complement strand
CTCACAACACTCTCCTATCATTATTATTATCACTATCACTATTTATACCCTAGTTAATATCCATAAAATAGGCAAACAAATTAAATTAGAGTAGCACTCATTTTCAGACCACATTACCATATTTCGCTGCACTTTTGTCCCAAGAGGTCACTTTCATATGAAAACTTCAGATATTTTAAAAAAATGTTTCACATTTTTCAAAGGTTTATGAAAAGTAATATAATATACTATTTTTTTAGAAAATATTATATATTCTATAAAAATATAATATTTCCGGGAAATTTTATTATATTGAGAAAAAATCTTAAAAAGGGGGGAAAATTTAAGAAAGCAAGGCCACAAATGCAGAAACCATAAGGGTGAATTGTTTGTTTAGGAGAATGCTGGAATCTTTGCAAGCATTATTCTCCCATTTGCATTCAGGAGCCTTAGTGCATTCGGGTTCTAGTTTCCCTTTGCATTTCTTTGTTGCGTTCACCGCTTGCTTTTCTGTTTCTGGTGTTTCTTCTTCCGCTACAGTTTTGATTGGATTGCACTTCTTTTCTTTTTCATCGTAAGTGCATCTGTCTTTTGGGCAAATGGCATTTTTATTGTCATGCTTGTGGCAATCCGTAGCGTCTTCTTTTGTTTCTTTTGATGCTGCTCCCCTTCCGTCTGGTTTTGAAACCGTCAGCGGCATTTTCGGTCC
>NW_027124654.1:0-531 GCF_001457755.1 Trypanosoma equiperdum | reverse complement strand
TGGCTTGGTTTTTTAGTGCTTCTAGCTGTATTGCTACGTGCTGTGCCTGTTGTCGTCGAGCTTCTGTTGCTTTTAATTTTTGTAGTGTTTGTGTTAGCTTGCTGTACCAGGCCATCTTGCTGAGTGTTTCTGCTGCTCCGTCTGCGTAATTTGGTATTTCGACGCAAACTCCGTTGCCCGCTGCGCCGTTGCAGTTACTGTTTTTGAATGTTCCGATATATCCTGCTGCGGTGACCGTTGTTATCCCTTCAGTAACCCCGTGAATTAACTTCTCAACATTTGTGGCTGTAGCGTCGAAATACTGCGTGTTCCCACAAAGCTGTATTATGGCTTTTGCTTGGGTTATTACTGGCTGTGTTAACGCCCCGGCATTCCAGGGTGTACTCGCCGTTTTCTTTACTATGCAGGGGTCCGCTAGGCCGCTGTTATTGTCGTAGCAAACGCACGTTATAACTGCTGATATTGACTTCGGGTTGGCTCCGTTGTTGTCCGCTCCCTGGAGATGCCGGCCACCTCAACGTGGTGCCAGGG
>NW_027124653.1:0-1743 GCF_001457755.1 Trypanosoma equiperdum | reverse complement strand
GCCGTCTTAGCCACGCGTGTGTTTTTTTATTTATTCCTTGGACGTCATTGCTGTAACTCCCTCTTTGCAACTCACGTGCTGTGTAAGTGTTGTCGTGACTCACTTCTTCTGCATCACAAAGCTTTTCCCCATTTATATTACTTTTTACCGTTTGCACGCGCAAGGAAGGTCCATCCAAACATAAACAGCCGAAAGATGCCTCGAACAGAAATGGTGCGTTTTGTACGTCTCCCCGTTGTCTTGCTGGCTATGGCAGCGTGCCTTGCGTCTGTCGCACTCGGGTCGCTCCACGTGGAGGAGTCATTGGAGATGCGTTTTGCTGCGTTCAAGAAGAAGTACGGCAAGGTGTACAAGGATGCTAAGGAGGAAGCATTCCGCTTCCGTGCCTTTGAGGAAAATATGGAGCAGGCGAAGATTCAAGCTGCGGCGAACCCATACGCAACGTTTGGTGTGACACCCTTCTCGGATATGACACGTGAAGAGTTCAGGGCACGCTACCGTAACGGCGCGTCCTACTTTGCAGCTGCGCAGAAGCGGCTACGCAAGACGGTGAACGTAACCACTGGCCGTGCTCCTGCAGCTGTGGATTGGCGTGAGAAGGGAGCAGTGACCCCAGTGAAGGATCAGGGTCAGTGCGGCTCGTGCTGGGCCTTTTCAACTATCGGCAACATCGAAGGGCAGTGGCAGGTGGCAGGAAATCCTCTCGTATCCCTCTCGGAGCAGATGCTAGTGTCATGTGATACCATTGATTCAGGTTGTAATGGTGGGCTGATGGACAATGCCTTCAACTGGATAGTAAATTCAAACGGTGGAAACGTATTCACGGAGGCGAGCTATCCCTATGTTTCTGGGAATGGTGAGCAGCCACAGTGCCAGATGAATGGTCACGAGATCGGTGCTGCGATAACAGACCATGTTGACTTACCGCAGGATGAGGACGCTATCGCCGCGTATTTGGCAGAAAACGGTCCCCTTGCTATTGCCGTTGACGCCACAAGTTTTATGGACTATAACGGTGGGATTCTGACTTCATGCACCTCCGAGCAACTGGATCATGGTGTGCTCCTCGTTGGTTACAATGATAATAGCAATCCACCCTACTGGATCATCAAAAACTCGTGGAGCAACATGTGGGGCGAGGACGGCTACATCCGCATCGAGAAGGGCACAAACCAATGTCTCATGAATCAGGCCGTATCCTCCGCAGTTGTTGGAGGTCCCACTCCACCACCACCACCACCGCCGCCGCCTTCAGCAACTTTTACACAGGACTTCTGCGAGGGCAAGGGTTGTACCAAAGGCTGCTCACATGCCACCTTCCCCACTGGCGAGTGCGTCCAGACTACCGGCGTCGGCTCAGTGATCGCCACATGTGGCGCAAGCAACCTTACACAAATAATCTACCCACTAAGCAGGAGCTGCAGCGGCCTCTCTGTGCCGATTACTGTGCCACTGGATAAGTGCATACCCATTTTGATTGGGTCCGTTGAGTATCATTGCTCCACCAACCCACCCACTAAGGCGGCCAGGCTGGTCCCACACCAGTGAGGTGGCGTGGTCTTGGGTTGCGCTTCACCTTGTGATTGGTGTTTCTCGTTCATTATTGCTTGGTTTTTGTTTTTATTTCCTTCCCTTTTTACTCCCCCTCAATTCTATCTTCTTCGGCGAGCGGCTGTGTAGTGGAACTGTAATACACCTGGAGGGCATGTGCGTGTGGTATGTGCATAGCAGAATGTGCTGCGC
>NW_027124650.1:1024-2122 GCF_001457755.1 Trypanosoma equiperdum | reverse complement strand
TGTGTGTGCATTGCTTATTTTGTATTGAAGTGGTTGAGCCGAAGATATGTGTGCTTCAACGTCTCAAATCCGCAGTAGATAATTATGTTTATTCTCTTTCTTCTGCTATGGCTGGGCCATCGGTGTTTAGGTTAGGGAACATGCTATGTCGCACGAAATCTGTTTGGTGTGGCATCTTGTGCGTTTTTTTCATTACTTCGATTGGTGCTGTGACGTATTGTTGGAATCGTGGGTTGTGCAAGTCGAGCCCACAACCTTATTGTGAGTCAGGTCTCTTTGGGTCCCTTTGTCTCTGCGCATTTGCTGTTTTTGCGTTCGCATCGGTGTTTTGCTCTGTGTTGGCAGGGTGGCGGGCGTGGCAGCAGCAAGACGTACGGGACTGTTTTTTTAGCCTTTTTTCATGTTTCCAGTGTAGGGATTACTCCGCACCCTTCGGGTAGTGGGTCCTGCTGCCTACGTTGTTGTGTTTCTTCGCCGGAGTCGTAGCTGCTGTGGCATTTCCGCCTGGATGCGCTTCGCTATCCTTTGCTATTGCTAAGGTTTTGGTGTATGAGCTTTTTTTGTTGGTTGTTGGAACTGCTGCCCTTCCTGGCTTTTTGTTTATTTTGGGGCTCTTTATCTGCTTTTATTCGTGTTGGGATGCCTTTGTTTAGTGTTTGGGTTTGTGGGTTACCTTTGCAGATGCCGGTTGGTATAGTATTTGCTCTCAGTTGGTTTACTTTTTACTTATATGTTGTCTGGATCCCGCTGATAATTTTTTTAAAACTTTCAGGTAAGTTGGGTGTTTCTGTGACCTTTTCGCTGTGGTGGAATGCACTCCTACGTTATGAAGATATACCTGCAATTACTATCTGACTTACCCTTTCTGGGTAAAGGCTTCTTTCTTTTTTTGTTGAAATTTCTAGGAGTCACTACTCTTTGTCCTGACTTTATTTTCATGCTGCGGTACAGCTGTTGTTTCCCTTGCTGAATGGTGTTATCTTTGTGTTTCTTTGTTGTTGTTTTTGCTAGTCATGTCACCGCCACCAGCTTTAGTAGGTTTTTTTGGTTTTGTTTTTGGCTTCTGGTTTTTTGTCTTGAAGCAGCCGCCTTTGCAAC
>NW_027124650.1:0-1014 GCF_001457755.1 Trypanosoma equiperdum | reverse complement strand
TCATGTCACCGCCACCAGCTTTAGTAGGTTTTGTTTTTGTTTTTGGCTTCTGTTTTTTTTTGTTTTGAAGCAGCCGCCTTTGCAACTTTTTTCCCTCTCTGAGATTTGTATATTGAACTGTGGTGTACGGTTTCTTTTAAATTGTAATTTACTATTTGGATGTTTGTGTACATCCTGGTGTCTTTGTTCAGTGATGTATTTGGAGTACATTTTGGTGAGGCTGTGCTGGACGCTTGAAGACGTTCATTCGAATAGTTGCGGGAAGTTAATCTCCGTGGAGATATGCTATTGCTGTAGTTTGGGATGTTTTCGGGGTCTGCGTGAGTTAGAATGTCTGAGCAGCTGCGCGGTATAAGAGTGTCATTTACAGAGGTTAATTGCCTGTTTATGACCGATTAGTGCGATCGGACTGCAATGTTCGTTGGTGGTGGTTGCGATTCGTTTTCTCCTTGTGGCACCTAGGGGGGTTCGGTAGTTTACTGTGCCTCGTTGTGTGTGATTGTCCAGTTTGTTAGGGTTACGAACTTTTGTAGTTTTGACAAAACCAACCATGCCCTCCTTTGTTGAATTACATTATGGACGATGTTGTCAAAAAATTGAGGGTGTGTGTGTTGGCCATTGTCACTGCGGGTTGGTCTGCGACTACTGTTGAAACATTGGGGGAACTTTGTAACATTTACTGGGGATTTGCTGATTTTTGGTGGTTTACCGGTCCGCACTACAGTAGTAATTCGCTAGTTTGGGTGAATTAAGTTTTATCTGCTCGTTTCAACTGACAATGTCCTTGATGGAAAGGAGCAGTGAGATCTTTCATACCCGTGATAAGAGTAAGTACGGTTATCAATCGTCTTTTCGTCTTTCCCCCAGTTCTTTAGAATCCTTTTATTCAGTATTTAAGCATCCTATAAGATGTAAGCAGACTTGGGTTTCTCTGGGAACTTGTTCTTGCGCTTTCGCTTGGCAGTGGGCAGGTTCTCGCTGCCCAAGACGGCGGATCCAAAGAGAGCAACAATT
>NW_027124789.1:1438-2037 GCF_001457755.1 Trypanosoma equiperdum | reverse complement strand
ATTTCTGCGTTACTATCTATTTCACTTGAGTAAAATGGGTGTATCGATAATCGGCTATACAATTCCACACTGTGGGTTAGTCCATCACGTCCTTACAGCCGGTATTTTTCTTCTCCATTTTCTCTGTTGCTGCTGTCCGAAAAAAGCAGTTTGAAGGTTGTGCGTATACTGAATATATAAGCTTATATCAGCTCTGTGTGTCTGATGATGTTTATCGCGACGTCTTTGCTCTAAAATTCTAACATTCTATTTTTATCCCTCTTGCTCTTTTTGTCTACCGTCGCCTTCCTCAATAATAGTCCTTTATTTCTCTCTCTTTGCACTCGTTATTCGGATAACTTACTTACTTACACCGCACTCTTTCCATTGATTAGAGCGCTTATGCTTCTTTTTGCTAGTCGTTGGCCAAACCTGTTCTACTACTACTACTATTATTACTATCATTATTACCATAATTACTGCTCTTATAAGATATTCGTATATACACACTTACAACACTCTCCCTATTCGATACACACACTCACAACACTCTCCTATTATTACCATTATTATTATTATTACTGCTCTTATAAGAATATTCGTATATACACACTCATAAA
>NW_027124789.1:1085-1428 GCF_001457755.1 Trypanosoma equiperdum | reverse complement strand
ATAGTCCTTTATTTCTCTCTCTTTGCACTCGTCATTCGGATCACTTACTTACTTACACCGCACTCTTTCTATTGATTAGAGCGCTTATGCTTCTTTGTTCCAGTCGTCGGTTACACCGGTACTACTACTACTACTATATTATTATTATTATTATTATTACTACTGCTCGCATTATAATATTCGCATACACGCACTCACAACTCTCTCCAATAAATATAATAATTATTATTTTACTTACCGTTACAATTATGGCCATGACTAATATCCGCAAAAAAAAACCGAAGTGGAAATGCGTTGAAAAAGTACTCATTATCCATGTCTTGTCACCGTACTTCTTTACACT
>NW_027124789.1:742-1075 GCF_001457755.1 Trypanosoma equiperdum | reverse complement strand
GTGGAAATGCGTTGAAAAAGTACTCATTATCCCTGTCGTTTTACCGTACTTCTTTACACCCACAAGCAACTTTTATACGTATATTTAATGATTTCTACTGATTTCCTAATTTTCATCAAAAAACGTTAAAATATATTCAATATTTCAAAGTTTAGAAAATTATCTCAAAATAACAAATTTTCATAAATTTTGCAAAATTGAATAAGAATCGTTAAAATGCTTGGATGATACCAAACTCAAAAAAGAAACAGAAATTAGTGAAAAATTTTTATTGACAAGAAAACTGAAATCCTGACATTTGCCTTCGATCCGGCCACAAACAGCTTTTTTATT
>NW_027124789.1:663-732 GCF_001457755.1 Trypanosoma equiperdum | reverse complement strand
ATCGTTAAAATGCTTGGATGATACCAAACTCATAAAAGCAACAGAAATCAGTGAAAATTTTTTATTGAA
>NW_027124789.1:0-653 GCF_001457755.1 Trypanosoma equiperdum | reverse complement strand
CCTTTCACTGCAGCACATTCTTCAGGGGTTTTGCTTGGCCAAACTTATCTGTTTTTTGTTTCTCCATTTCCTCCAGCTGTTTCTGCCTGTGTTGTTTGTTGTGCTACGTGTGTGCCGTATTCAATTTGCAGTATTCTCCATCCTCGTCATTTTTGCCTTTCCATTCGCAGAGTTGTTTCTTTCCTTTGCGCTCAGTTGCCACTTTTATCGCTTCGCACTGTTCTTTTTGCTTTTGCTCTTGTGCTTTACTGCCTGTTGCTGATGGGTTTGGTGTTGGCGATTTTGCTAGTGTTGTCTCATCCTCGTCGAATAGTAAGTTGGTGGAATCATTGAGTAGTTGTAAACTGCGTGTAATGGCTGTCATTTCCTTTTTGGCGTCTGCCGCTGCTTCTTTGGCCAATGCTGCGTCGCGCAGATTTTTAAGCCACTCTATTCCTTTGGCCGGGTCGGTCAGATCTGACTCTGCGTACTTCACGCACCTTTCGCCATTGCCAGCTTTGTCCCCTTTACATCCTTCTACGCCGTTCCCCGTTATTGAGCCCAGGACATATTTATAAGCTTTGGCGGCCTCGGGCGTTTGCCGGCCTAGTAGTTCTGACATCCTTAGTCTGATCGCTTCTGCGGTTGCCAGAGTTAATTTTACCTGCGTTTTC
>NW_027124648.1:18430-33226 GCF_001457755.1 Trypanosoma equiperdum | reverse complement strand
AGCAATGTGTCCATTCGTGGCCGTATCCTCCGTGGCGTAGTGCACTCCACAAAGATGCGCCGTTCCATTGTCATCCGCCGTAACTACCTGCACTTCATCCGTAAGTACCAGCGTTACCAGAAGCGCCACCGCAATATTACCGTCCACTGCAGCCCCTGCTTCGATCCGAAGCCTGGTGATGAGGTGGTGGTTGGACAATGCCGCCCGTTGAGCAAAACAATCCGCTATAACGTGCTGCAGGTCGTCTCCAAGTCCGCCGCCGATAAAATGGGGAAGAAATTCTCCAAGAATTAGGTGCGGGTGCTCTTTTGTGTGTTAGGGGAGTGAGTGATGGGGCGTAAACTGGCATCCCACACTGGCATTTCTCTCTACCTTTTTCCTCTTTTCTTCTTCTTTAGTCACACTCCTTTCCTTTCCATGTTGGTATGGATTATGTTTGAATTTTTTTGGGGAGGGGGGAAACGGTGATGGAGGAGACAAGACGGGTGAGAGGGAAGGGGGACGAGCTGGCGGTGTCATTGACTCTTTTTCCCTTTGTTTTCTTTTTCCTCATTACTTTTACTTTCTTCGTAAATGGAGTTAATAGAATTTTACCTCATTATTACTATCCCTTTTTTTTTGTGATCCGTTAGCACATTTCCATCCTTGGTTATCTGTTTTGGTATCAATATTCTTTTCGATTTCCTCTTGCTGTTTCTTCTCTCTCTCTCCTCTTTTTCGTTGAAATGTAATGGCGGTGTTAATTCCATTGCCTTACTTACACATTGTTGATGAGTGCATGACTTCACAGGTGTACAAAAACGGTTTTGTTGTTATTTTGGAAAAGTGAAAGGATAACCGCAGACGAAACGGCTTCTCTCCGTCAAGGCGTGGTGTGCTTTTGACGGTGAGAATGGCATGGCGGTACAATAGCAATAGCCCTCCGAGGGGAAACGTAAGTGCGAACGCCTCACTTGTGTCACTCTCTTCAGCTAATAACAACAATAGAAACTTCACCGACAGTGCGGATGATAACGCGGACACATCGGCCTTGGGAAATAACAATACATTTAGAAGGGACCGAAGTGCCATGGATGGAGCAGGGGCATTTCTGCGGAGTAACGCCAAAGGCAAAATGTGGTCAAGGCAGGAAGGTCGGGATGAGACACCAGATGATGACGTGTCGAGCCGAGACGGTACATCGCCTTGCTCCATTTCCTTTGCGCGACCCAAATTAGCCCCCACCGAGAGCACAACGAGACCCCATCGCTCGCTTATTTTCAGCAGGAATCCCAATCGAGGCGTGAGTGGTGCTGCAACGAGAAGTGGAATGGGTAGCATGAGTAGGTTAAGTGTTGACTCGGCTTTAAACACGCCACATCACGTTGCAAGTACTCGGTGCGTGGAAGGGAGGGTTACGTCGAGTAGCATTGCAAACTGGAGGCTTCCTCGACATTCGGGTTCTCCTCCCATCAACACCGGTGAATGCAATGGGGAAATGACTATCATTAGTGAAAGTGGGGATTTCGATGAAGATGCTACCGGGGGAGACCCATTATTAGGTTGTGCGGATCGCAATCTCCACCGTGCAACAGAAGCCTTACTGGCAGAGGCGGATCCTGACCTCCGCGCAACTGATTTCACTCCTACGAAGCACGTACTACAAATTGTTGTGAAGGAGGATGGAACGGAGTGCTCCGGTGCGCAAATAGATGAGCGGATCGCACCTCTGTGTGGATTACAAAATCGACTGGACGATATGCTGGGGTTGCACATTCAGTCGCACAAGGATGTGTTCAATAAGGCTATTGGCCGATTTTCTGATATCGTATTGGCAGTTTCGGATAGTAACGAAGTGCTTGGGTTATTGAAGCAGAGACTAGGCATGGCGACAAGTTCCCTCGAGAACCGCGCCGAGCAGTTGCAAGTTCTTCGCATGCGCGCAGCGAAGGCACTTCTTATGGAGGAGTCACTAAAGCGCATGGAGGCCGCACTCGCTTCTGAGAGGGAGATAAAACAACTCGTGGCGTCACGCCATTACCTTGCTGCGGTGCGGTTGCTGCGTCAGCAAAAGGCAAGGTTGGAGTCACCCGACATGGTGAACATACGCGCCACACAGAGTATGCGGGATTTTGCCAATCACACGCTCGAAACATTGCACAAGAATGTTTTAGATGGTTTGATGGGGTGCGTGTTTGACAAGGACCGCTTTAGCGAAGCAGACAAGCAGCTAATGGGCCGCATGGTGGCAGACGGAGCGCTAGAAAATGTCGCAGGGACTCTTAGTTTTATGGGTGATACATGTGGGGCCCTGTCCTCGCAGTGTTTCACTGGCGGTGGCGGCAAGAATGGCGATAGTGACTTTGTTTCCCTAGACGGTATTGTAGACGATCCGTGCGATGAGGGTATGGTGAAAAACCACTTGCATTTCATTCCGTTGTGTGTTAAGACGCTGAAGGAGCTTGGGAAACTCGATCAGTGTTGCGAGGCTTTTCGTTCTGGTGCCACGCGTAGTATTGAGCAATGCGTGGCAAATTTTCTTTCACTTTACGACACATGGAGGCGAGACGCTGAGTCATCAAAATGTGTTGGCAACAATGACGATATGGGCTCCACCGTTCGGATTTTAGAACTTCAAGGACGAGATGTTGCGTCGTGTACTGTTTCACATGATGAAGCGGTCGCCCTTATTCAACAGCGGGACCTCTGCCCCTTACTCAACGCTCTTTTTACGGAACTTGAGAGGGTCGTGCGTAATGCAGACTACCTTGTTAGGGTCGTACTCTTGGCCTATTTTCCGTTCCTTACCGACGTACCGCCACGATCTGAGGTTTTTGACGATAACTTTTCTTGTCATGAGTGGGACGTCACTCAATCGCCGCTGCGCACAAAGAATGAACTGCGTGATATAGTAGTACGTACCCTTGCTGAAGCCATTTCACGGCATAGTGAGGATTCAGTTAGCAGCGAAACCCCAGAGAGCCGGAGGTTAGCGGCTCTAAAGCGACTTATGGCCAAGTTTGACGTCGACAAGGCGCTGAAGGGTTCATCATCGCACGACGCACCAACGTCAAAAAAAGGCTCTCTAAGGCAAGGAAGTGTAGATGATGGATCCATCAGGTGTGAGAGTAACAATGCCGTTTGCTTGGGCGACGTGCTGACTTCACTAAATGCGGCAGCCTTCTTGGCCGTGGAGGAATTTCCAGATGGCAGTGAAGAAGTGCCAGCGTGTTGTGAGCGTCTGAGCAAGGCCATAAGCAGTGCAGTGCAAGACTCATTTCGTTCGTATATGAGGGAAATCTACCTCGATTGGGACTTGTGTGCCTTATCATCCCAACTAAGTTATACTGTTGAGCTCGTCTTCAAACTTATTTGTTCCAATGATGCGGCCACCAGCAGTAAGAGCGACGCGACCGCCGTGAATTTATCTAAACAAAACCTGAAGCATCGGAGGACAACCTCCCGCAGCTGGTGGCAAATTGATAGCATTGGCGGCAGTCACACTAACGAAACATTTACCTCTCTAGACAAAATGCTATCATCTCATGGCTCCTCGGGCCTGCTTTCTGCAATAGAGCAAATTGGTGGCGTGTCCTTCAGCATCGTCTCCACGGTAAATGCCTCTTCAGTTGAGCAAGTTCGTGCAAAAGACAAGAAACATTTGCACTCAGGGGCTGGTACGAGGATTATTTCATCATTTGGCGAGGTGCAGGGAGCTGCCGCACCTCTCAAGTCGGCAGCGAGACTACGAAATTGGTTCATGTTTACACCAATGAATATTTTGGCGTGCTATGACTGTACGGGTCACTTTTTCAAGCGGTGGAAGTCCTACAAACTCTATTTTGCTACTGTTCCTGTCGTTGAGATGACAAATTTTTTCCAGGATTTTTTAGAACGAACGTATTCACCGTGCCTTCGTGCCTTTCACATGATGCAACTGGGGAAGTTCTTAGCAGAAATGCCAGAACCACAAGGCGTGCATGATGGAACAGAATCAATGGGAGGCCCAGGGGATGCAGGCGGAACTAGGGCGAATTCGTCTTTTGCAACGTCTACAAGACAATATATGCACCACTTGAAGACTCAGCAAGAGTATATGAGGTGGCCAACAGTTACTCCCGGAGACAACGGTTGTAATGGTAATGCGATTCATCCCGTGCTGACGTGTGTGCACTATGTGGGTCAGGTGGTGCAGAAGTTGTCACGCATCTGCCGTGTACTACCCAGTGTATTAGTGGATAAGATACAGCAGTTTCTTGTACAACCTTTATTGATTGAACTCAATTCGTTTCTGAAAAGGAAAGTGCAACTCATTACGCGCGGTTCCTTATCTCACTGCCTGCTAAACTCTGATTTTGACGACGCTTTCCATGGCACCCACACAGCTCGTTGGGATGCGCTCTGTGATGAAACGAGGCGGGGGGATTCGTACGAAGCGATTGATATGGGTCTCTTCCGGTTCTATCGGTACATCAACGCGAGGCGCACACGTGCCGGTGCGGACGGTGACGTTGAAGTTGTTGTGCCAGAGGAAATGCAGGAACTTTTTAACCATGTGAGGGTCAAAAGGGAGAAACAACATGAGAGGAGTGAGAGGAGGAATGAGGTTTTTCGCAGTAACGGAAGTCTCGTCAGTCCGATTTCTCCTAGAGGAGCAGCAAATGGGATACAGTGCGAAGATGTGACCGCTGCAGATTTGGCGCTGCAGGGTGACGGCATTGTTGTGGCGCTTGCACTTTTTTGTCACTCCACAGAATGGCTATGCGGGCTGCTACTTCGTGCTTTCGGGCCAGAGGGTTGGTGTCAGCACAGTGATGGAGATAAGTTAGTACCTGGTGCTGCGTTTCGGGAGCGCCGGCGACCACCACGCAAGGGTGTAACGCCAATGCAAGAGGGTACGGAAGGTTGGCAGCACCTCGGGAATTTTGTGGATCAGCTGTATACAATTTCGCAGGCGTGTTTGTTTCATTTGCTCGTGGAGGCCCGATTTACTGCCTTTCAGTTTATTCCACAGTTGAGTGAGCATTCGTACAACATCGTGGCTGGTGCAGGGACTCCCGATACCTTTGTTCAAGCATACAATAGGCGGATGACGAACTTTTTTGCTCTACTCAAACCCTATCTCCCTTCAAAGAGGGTGAAATTTGTGTGTCTAACTGTGGCAAAGCCGCTGAGCGATCTCTTCATGTTGGAGATTAGTCAACTGAGAGACAAGGTTATCTCAACCACTGGCGTTTCCCGTCTGCAAGTGAACCTGCTCGCGATGGAGGCTGCCCTGCAGTTAGTACTTCCCACAGATGATGACGTTCGCGAATCCGTAAAGTTTCATTTTGCGCGGCCAGCCACATTTGTGCGTTACCTTTCAAATGGGGATGTGACGGATGACCTCATAGCCAGTGGCGATTACAAGATATTTGAGGTACGAGAGATGGAGGAGCTTGTGCGGCTTGTTTTGAAAGGTGATGCGACTGCTAGCAGCGTGGCTGAAAAGATAAAATTATTACATGCTGGACTGGAGCGGGAACAGTATGATATGATTTCACCACTCACGACTTCTCCCGCCATTACGCCGAATAGAAAGTTGCCCCCGGTCGCCAGGGGTTCATCAACAGGGTGTAAAGGTCACTTTCCCGTATCAGGCTCAGACGCTGCCGCGCATGAGGAACCGGGGGAGTTGGATAACGCAAAATCCCCGTCATCGCCACAACGAAGATCTGCTAACAATAAGGGCACGTTGAAGCATGTCGACCCCAACTCTGGTGGTATAATAGATCCCAGTTTAGTAAACTCTGATCTCAAGATGCCAAGCTCTCCAGGCTACGCAAGGGAAGTGACGGAATCGCACAGTAGCGGGTCGGAAGAGGGGGATGAAGAAGAGGAATATGAAGAGGAATACGAAGAATATGAAGAGAGCGATGAGTATGAAGAGTCGGATGATGCCGATAATGACGATGATGATAGTAGTTTGTAAAGTTTCTTAGCGTAACAAAGAAAAAAAAATAAATCTTTTCCCACACGTATATTGCTTCTGTACAAATAAATGTGCGTTTTGTTTTGACTTGCTTCGCTTACCCCTTTCTCAATTGCAGGTTCATTTTCTTCGTTGCACCACCATTTAAACTTCTATTTGTATTTGCTCTTACTCGTGATCGTTCGTTTCAGGTAACCGTTGCAACATTCGTGACGCTGTTTTTATCGTGTATATCTTTTTTTTTTTAATCCTTCGATGCATTGATATATTTTCTTCGTTTCCTGCATTATAGCATTCGAAGGAGGCCACAGGAGGAAATTTACCACGAGCTTGTGATGCTTCTACAGTGTGGTTCTTGTAGTCAACGAATCGCATGTTGTCCAGGGTGTGGTGGCAGGTGCTTCACCTTCACAGATGGGCGTGTCGCACCAATTACGGGAGTTGCACCCATCACTGCCACAAGTGTTTCCGTAGCGGTAACCGAATCGCCCACACCGACAACAGCTTTTGAACTTTTCTGTCAAGATACCGCAGTACAAGAAGAAGCATTAGCGGCTAATCGCATTGAGGGAGAAACTGACATCACGTGGGCTGCAGGCGGAAGAAAGCGGGTCCTTGCTGAGATGTGGCTTTCAGCAGACACGCCGGTCCGCCGTCGATATGAAGAGGCCGCCAGGGAAGGTAGAAAAGGGGTTGACCTTCAGGCTGCTAGTGGTGGGGATTTGAGTATAGCTCGCCAAAAGCACGCTGGTAACCCTACGCAGGTGAACAACAGTAACCATTCATCTATCAGTGGTTCTTCAAAAGGGAAAATTCAACCCCCCGGTGCCCCGGTGGGCGCAGTCCCTGACGGGAAAGCAAATAAAGCATCTAAAAAGTCCAAACAACGCGCAAATACCCCAACTGCATATCAGCTATTTTGTAAGCGGAATAATGAACTACACAAAAGTAACAGAGCCGCCGTTTTTAATGCTTGGAAGGCAATGGGCGCTGCGGAGAAGGAACCGTTCGACATTGAGGCGGCACAGCTTCGCGTGTCGCTGCAGAAATGATTTTACCTTCACTTGCGTACGTTTGTTTGCTCATTAGTGCCAGAATTACAGAAACAGATGCAGAGCCCATATTGAAGTTGTGCAGATTTACTTGTTACTTTGTTTTAACATTTCTTTTCATTGTTTATTTTTGTCGCTTCCCCCCTCTATCAACTTATTCAAATTTGTCATATTCTACTTCAGACATTTAGCACCGCCGTTGACAGCGTATCGCCTTTATTTTCTTCTGTTGCTGCCGCGGTGCGGTGAATGGTATGAAACTTCTTATAATGTGTTGTCCACGTCCGAGTTTGTTTGCTTGGTTTCTACTTGTATTTATTATTATTATTATTATTTTTGACTGTTACCGAGTTTCTCGGTTGACTGCGTGCAGATTGGGAATCACGACCCCAACTGCAACCGTATTGTCACTTAACTTTTCAATTATTATAATTATTTTGCTCCCCCTGCTTGTGTAGCGTTCCATTCCAGTGTAGTTTACTATTGGATGAAGGGTGGCGTGCACCTGACGACTTTAGATGTCCAGAAACCCCCCTGATAGCGTCTGTGTGACACCCACGCGCCATATTGTCACGGATGCGCTAGCGGAATCTACCGTCACTATGTACTTTAGTGTGTTTCCATGCAACTGCGAACCGATATTTTGCTCTAATCGCATACCGCTGCTTCGAGAAGCCCCACCGTACTGTGATGGTAATGTAGTTTATATTGGACCCGCAAGAGAAGTAGCGCAACAAAAGCTTCAACAACTTGCGTTTCCGCGTGGTTTCGGTTGTAAAAACATGGAGGTTCGAAGTGGGCCGTCATATAGCGCACGGTTCGAGCAGGTGCGTAAGCGCGGTGTGCTGCGGTACCACCGCATTAAAATCGCTTCCACCTTTGTCGCCCTCGTGGTTTCGGAAAATGGGGAACTACGAACAATTCAGGCGAAGCATACCGCTGTTGCGGTAGTAATCACTTGTCCACCCAACACACCTCATTATGATACGTTGCTACAAAACTTCGATAGCGTTCTGCGTTACGCCTTGCATGTCTCTCTTGATTTTGCCATGTGGGCCACACAAAGGTTTTTCTTAAAGTTGTCACGTACGGCAGCGTTTAAGGAACTGGTGGCTGAGCTTGAGCAGCATGACAGGGCGCTGGAGACGTACAGCGTCGTTGGGGCTATTCTGGCCAACGCTTTAACGTACACTTCACCAATTCCGCGGCTCTACAGCGGTGCATCCGTGACGGTAGCTTCAAGCGCCTCCGAGCGTCTGCAATCTTCCTCTCATGATCCTGCGGTTTCTCCAGTGCGCAACTCGGGAGTTTTCTCAAGTAATCCAAATGTGCTTGTGTACGAAGCTCTCCGCAAACTTCGTGGGATTAATGAACGGTTCACGAGCCGGGTCGTGGCAGGTTTTCTATCCGTGTCATGTTGGGAGGGTTACGGTCTTTCTTATCGAAATGGTACCGGCATATGTGTTTGTAACGGTATCGCTGAGGCGCAACAACAGAAAGGGCAACAACTGAATCTTTCTGACGGAAGATCTGTTGGGAAGGCAGCGGGTTTCAAATGTGACGCCGACGACATTTACGCTGACTACTGGCGGTTTATGGAGGAGGAAGAACGGCAACGGGAAAAGGAAGCGCACGAGAGTTTGCGTAACGTTAGTGGGGGGACCAATTCGGATGAACATGAGCCAGGTGGAGGTGAATCAGATGTCTGGAAGTCCGAGCCGAACGCTGATATTTCCGAATCGCAAGCGGCTGTTACGGAAGAGCGGAATTCATCTCCCCATGCCACGGAGTCTGCTACGAGCGGTACATCAGCGCTGTCGTGCCCTCTTTCGCTATCTCGCGTGGGTCGTGTTGTAATTTTCTGCACAGACCCTGAAATAGCAAAATGCCTTATGATATTGGCCGCTTTTTTCATGCGTGATCGCCGCGTCATCGCATCAACTACGACACCTGACATGACACCATTTGCGGGTCGTGTAGAGTCATGTGCTCACTCTTCGTTACCTGTGCAGTGGCTGATGGAAGATTACAACCCGCGGCGGTTCGAACGGCTTCTTTGTTCACCTTTTACTGTTGAAAACATCGTTTTGGTCATTGATCCCCGCTCTCTGGTTTGCCAACGTCTAAGAGTTCACAAGACATTCAGTGTTAACCCTATTCTTGTGGAACGTTTCGGTGAGAGGCATCCGGTTGTTCGGCCCTTCCAGAAGTTGCTACTCGGCAATGTGAGGGTGGCTTCAGATGCTGTAATTACCTCTGCGTTGCGTTTGGCGTGCAAGCTACACAAATTAGGTGACCCTTCGTCCAGCTGCACAAAGTTCCTCGAGTGGTTCGTAGTGTGCTTGGTAGGGCGTTGCCATGCCATACGCTTTGAAAAGGGGCTGAACAGTCAACTCATTAAAGAGGTATCACCGTCTCCATCACAGTTCCCACATTCTGTTGATGAACGAAGTCGTATAGGGAAGGTTGAGTCGCCTTCACGAATAAATGACGGGGATGTCAGTTTCCTGGACCTAATAAGTAATGTTTTCGGTAATGACGGGGCCACGAGTGCTGGGGGACCTCTGCCACACCGCTCGACTCATGAAATGATCGAATCCATTTTTAGTGGACCTAAAGAAGGGTCACAGTTACTGCAGTATTTACCTTATGATGAGTAAGGATCCTTGTGTCGGTTGTTAGCAAGAGCTGGTAATTTGAGGGTGAGCTGTGGGTCACTTAAGCGATAATATGAACAAGTAGGCGGCGCTGTGCGTAAGAAGGGATAAAACATTGGGCACTTAGAGGGTATGCATTACGTTGAGTCGAACTGCCAAAACCAGTGTGGGTTAATACAATAGGAGGTAGCATACGTGTTCGAATATTGTCCGCTTCATTACCCCGCGGTGGTGGTGACCGGGAAGCGCTTCCTGCCACATTTAAATAGAATATTTTACTCTCGCCGTTTCCGTTTCGTCGAAGGTGCGAAAACAATGTGGTATTATGATGCGTCACCTTTCACCAAGATGTAGGCGTGGATTGCACGAATGTGTATCGTATGCATATAGACGATCGTGTTATCTCGTTGGTCCTTAGGGGCTGTGCGTTAACCTTCCTTATGTGGTGACTGGCAGGCCGGTGCCCGGTTTGTAGTGTCCATTTGTTATTTGTTGCGCATGCGCAGACCGGTCGTCATGCTATTTTTGTCTCTGTGTGAATTCCAAATCTATGAAGCTATGTGATCTCGGCTACAGTTCAGTTATTGTAGTATGACTGCCGCTGTTGCCGCTCATTACAACGGTGAACAAAGGGAGTGGCATAATGTTTTGTACACGCTCGTGTGTTGGTTTGCATCTGGGACTTCATACATGTGGTAATAACAGCGTAAGTGTCAAAACCATGTTTTTACTAATAAACTATTATTATCGCCACGATTTGGTATCGTTATTGTTATCTTCACCTTTCCCCTTGTCGTATTTACTCCTCATCAATCTCCATTGCAGTCACCCCAAAAACAATAATCCCCTCCTGAGCACAGGGTTTCCATGTTGTACACTAGGCGGTTGATGACGACTGGCGGCTCAGCGACTGCCGACGGTGCTGTGTCTTACAGCAAAGGAAGTTATCACATCGTGCCAAAGAAGTACACCGTGGGAAAACGAATTGCGGTTCGCTCATATCTTGACCGAAATCGAACAGAGCTGTCAGATCGCACATACATGCCCCAGAAAGCGTGGTTCGAACCTTATACACCGAAGAAGTTTGATATGGAGCACCAAAGGATTAGTCACAACTTCTACAGCCTCGAAACGAAACTTATATGGACTGCATTCGATACGCCTGAACTCATAGGTATTCTTCTGCATGATGAAACAATCAAAGGAGCTCCGCACCTGTATGATGCGGAATTTTTGGAGTCTGCCGTTCACTGGACTAGGGAGAGCCGGTACTGGAGGTGCATTGGGATTACAAAACCTTTTTACAACAAAACAACGCTTCGCGCGCAGTGCTGGCATGACCGCGGCCTTCAGGTAGGGACACTTGTATTTTCTCAGGCTATGCGTGATGCGCTTATGGACCTGGAACGGGCGGTACGCCGTAAGGAACTTGGCCTTGAACCCAATTATGTGTGGGACCGTTGGGGTCCTGTTGGGTTTATTGACGGCGCCAGAACCGACCACTTACCTCGATTCGCTCATAACCCCTACGTGGACCCGGACGGCGTGGAGGTGACGGAAGTTGATATAGCGCCCTTCAACACACACGAGCAAATAAAGGAGCGGTACGGTGCTTTTATCGACCCCGACCTGAGACCCTTCGAGGGCGTCTTCCGAGCCCCATCCCATGGTGCCTTGACACTTGATGATGTTCCACACCAGGAGGCGGTGCGGTTATATCGCGATTTAATGGAAAAGGCTGATATGCCTGTTATGTTGGGCAACGGAGCCGAGATCCCACCTATGGATCTGAGGGCCCTGTTTCATCTGAGCGCTAACCCCGAACGAATGAAGGCGGCATCGGAGTTGAGTTCATGGCGAGAAGTGCGAGGGATGCTAGCGCCCGTGCAGGAGGTTTGCGATGAGAAAGTGGAGGCCTTGCGGTTGATGGAAAACACACGCCATGACGCCGCCCGTGTGCGGACCTTTTACGAGGAAAAGTGTGGCTTTTCAGATTTTATGCGTACCCCAGACAAGGTAATTACGGCGGCGGTGTTGTGTTACCTTCAAGAACTGCAGCGAATTTGCACAGAAAGAGATTGGGGTAAGCCTCTCGCACGATGCTTGACGGACTTGGAGCGAGTAAATGTTATGGGTAAGGATGCCTTTCTTGTGTATCGTCACATAGAAGATGCTATACTGGATAAGAAGCGCCGCGTGTGGGCCACACGCTTCGCCGGAGAGGCCAACGAGGAAAGCACGCTGGATTACCTTCTGGAGAACTTCGGCCGTCGCACAGAGCAAACGCGTAATGTCGGTACCACTGGCACGGAGTTTGATCGTGAGCAGGAGCCTATTGGTCGGCAGGTACAACGCCGCGTTCTCGACTCCGACAAGGCCAGTAAACTGGCGGAAGTGCGGCAGAAGAGAGGGAAAATGTGGTCTAACAAGAAAAGCGTCTTTGATTCACTCCACCAAAAGCAGCTGCAGAACGTGACGTATGGTGTTCATTAGCGAATATGTCCACCATGTTTTGGACGGTTTCATTCATTTTGATTTCATCGCTGCTATGTGGATAAGCAGCCTTTCCGCTAGGGTTCACTGGATTTTTTTTGAAGGTGGTTTCTTCCTGTTTTCGTTGGGGCGTTTGTGCCTATGAGGGCGGGGTGTTACCCGGAAGTTTATGGCCACTCGACCGCAAGTTCTGTCCACGCACCGTTACGAAGGTTTGTCACATCGCAGACACACGTACATATATATATATATATGTTATTTATCGTCTGTGAGAAAGTTTGGAGGAAGTAACCCTCAATCTCCTCCGTTATTTATATCCAACCCGTGAGGGTGCGCCTGAGCATATATATATATATATATATATATATGTCCCTTCCACTATTTTTTTTTTTTAAAGGGGTCAAATCTTCACTTCTCTTAACATATTGTCTGAACAGAATCCTATAGAAGGGTGCTTGGGCACCTCAAGGTAGTTTTTGTTGAGAAAAGAAAAAAGTAGTAGAGGATTTTTGGCTCGCCGAACCTGTGTGCAAGTTGTCGTTTGACTTGAGTGATACTTAGTTGGTGAGGTTGCTTGTCTTCTGTTGAGGAAACCCGGTCCGACTTGGTTTCAGCTAGTTAAGGGTGGAGGGGAGTAAAGCAACAACAACGGGAGGAGCAAAAGGTGAAGGCACAAGAAGAGCATCCACCGAGGTAAGTTGACACTGTCTACACAATTACATATAACTTTATTTGTGTGTCAGCGAGCGAAAGTTGACGTATTTGAGGTGAACTGCTCAGCAAGCAAGGAGGTGGGTTTCCAGAAAACTTATTCAGTGTGGCTGGTAACTTTGACGAATATAAAGGGACGCCATATCTCCACATAGCGGAGAGGAAGGACGGTTATCCGCTGAAGTTCAGGTTAAAAAGGTAGAGAATGGTAGTGAATACACGCGTGTCTCCAAATGCGCGCGCGCGTCCGCCCCCACGTCGCCCGGTTAACCAACATCACTTGCCGCCACTACAACCCACCACTTCCCTCCAGCCGCTGCATTCTCCACACGTTAGAAAAACGTCGGAGCCGGCGTATCGCCGCGGTTCTACGCGTAATTGCTGTAGTGTAAGCGCCACGCCGGTAGGTGCTGACGTAGTTCATTACCGCGCAGGTAATGTTGAGAAGGATGACCCAGTCTCTTATGCTGCAAAACACCAGCTTCCGCTGTTGCTGAACAGCATGATAAGAGATTTACTGCGGGAGCGGCCTGAGGTTGATGTAGATGGCTGGATTATGCGTTGGTTTGAACGTGAGTATGAAGAGCAGAAGCGGGTAAATAAGCAGCGTTTGGAAGCGTCCACAGTAGTAAATACAGCAGAGCCGACAAAACCGGAACCGCAGCAGGGACATCGGCAGCCGTCGCTTCCACTAAATGAAAAATGGATATCCCAACCATTTGTCACAACCGTGCAAAAAGATGTACAACCGACGACAATAATATCCACGACACCATCAAACATGTCATCCCCCACAGTAGTTATATCACTGCCACAGCGCAGGTTGAGCACAGAGGTGATGCGGACATCAACGCCCAGTTCACTTGACTCACGCTCATGTACCATTGTAATGCATCCTCCAGAAGACCGAAAGGCAAATTTGCTTCAGCTGGAGACATCACACCCCACATTTACCAAATTCCCCTCCATCAGCAGCGTATCGGTAGCCCCAACTATAATAGTACCGCGCTCACTCCCTCAACAGCAAGAAAGACGGCCGCAGAGAATAGGAGAGGAAAAGGAACAACAACAAATGATTGTGATACGGATGCCGCGACCTGTGGACTGCAGAACAAAAATGAGGACGACACAATACTTAGATATTAATGGAAACGATGGTGCTGCACCAAAGGCCACGTAGCATATTTTTGCTTTACCACGGCGGTAATGGGAAAGAATTCGGGAGAATCATATTGGACGGTTATCAATGCAACGCTATGTGTATGCATGGGGGCGTTAGAAAAACAAAAAGAAAACCAAAAATAAAAGAAAAAAAACAGGTTTAGCGACATATCTGCGCCGTGCAGCGGGGAAGGTAATGGGGTTATTTGTGGCAAAAGTGTGCTGAGCCGCGTGAATATGGGTGGTGGTGGTGGTGAAGAAATAAAGGAAAAAAAAAGGGTGCAAATCCATCATTGGAAATGTAAGGTGTGGGAGGGCGGCAGACGACAGGAATCCGAAAGTTGTGGAATGAGTCACCGGCAGCTGGAAACTTGAGTCTGTCATTGTGTTAACGTAGGGGTAATGCACTTGAAGGTGGGAAAAAGAATATATATATATATATATATTTATACACATGCATACATATATGAGCGGAGCAGAAAAATCTGGAAAGGTGAAAGGGGGAGGAGGAAGACGTCTTGTTTCCATTTTCTTTTTGTTTTCATTTTGTTTATTTGTTTGTTTTGGGTGATAGCGGTGCTGTGGTGAAGTTCTGTGATAATTCTCTACCAAATTAAAAGCATTATTTTGTTTTCTATTAGTATTTCGTATGTTTGTGTTGAAGGCTTATTCCTTTGTTGGGGTTTCATGAGGGTCATAACCATTTTAAAGAAATATGGAAGGACTAAATATGTGTACGTATGTATGTGTTTTTGATTGCTCGGGAGAATTC
>NW_027124648.1:17443-18410 GCF_001457755.1 Trypanosoma equiperdum | reverse complement strand
TTTTTTTTTTTTTGCTTTTTTCTTCTTTTTTTAGAAAAAAAAATGTTAGCTTCAAATCGTAAAAACTGGTACATCTTGGAGGTCATTATGAACCAATAATGATAGTAATATTGAAAGGAAAAGAAAGGTGGGGGAAAGGGGGGAATTGCTTTTACCGTCAGGATATACGATTAGTGGAGAGTCGTATAAACAAAAAAGTTGTGTCTAATCTTTCTGTATGCGTGCTTGTGTTTGTGTGTGTACATGGATGTGTATGTGTATGTGCAAATGTTGGCGATGGTCGGTGGATTTATCAATGTTTATATGTGTGTTTGTATATCTTTTCTTTTTTTTCTTTTAGGTTTTGCCGCTACCATTTTGCTTTTTTTTTGTTTTACTTTTTGTTTCTTTTGTTTTCTTTAACTTCCACCTTTGTCGTCGTCATAATCATCACTACCACCATTAGGCGCTCCCCTTCGTTTTTTAAACACGCAGCTGATTGGTACACTTCTGTATTTAACTTTTCCTTCATTCCCGCATTTACCAGTTTGTACCTGATTTTTTACTCTGTTTTTCTTTGTTTTGCTTTTATCCTTTTCATTTTTGTTTTATGGTGTTGTTGGTGGTTGCCTTTCATCCATTTAGTTTTTTGCCACTAACTTGTCTTCCTTTAAGAACAAAAAAACTATTTCCCCCTCATTTAGCCTCTTCTTTTTCTTTTTTGCCCTTTTTTGTCGCTGCGTTTGTGATTTTTTTTTTAAACCCCCACTTTTCCGTTTCCTCTTCTCCTCTTTCTCTAATACCTTTCCCTTCTTTTGAGTGTTTTACAGTGAATCCGTTCGTTTTTGCTCAAATTATTTTACTTTTGTCCCGCAATTTTTTCTTGTTTCGCAGGAACGAATTTATAACACCGTTCATGGACTTGTTTGCATTTGTGAACTTATAGTACCGTCGGATTTACTGTTACCCTTCACCTATTTTCCTGTTA
>NW_027124648.1:17008-17425 GCF_001457755.1 Trypanosoma equiperdum | reverse complement strand
ATATATATATATATATATGTACATATATATTTACATGCATATATTTATGTAAACTGTGAAAATAGGGTTGGTTATTAGTTTCCACTATTTTCACACGCATATGCGTATGTATGTGTGTTTGTAAAGGAGGGGTAAGGTAGAAGAGAAAACAATGAGAGAGGTGTGAAATGTGCTTAACTTTTGATTTGAGTTATTTCATTTCGCATAAATGGAGGACGATTTTTCTTTTCTTTTTTTCTTCCTGTTGTATGAAAGCGCGTGAGAGTGAGGAAAAAGAGGGGAAGAAGGAATAAACAAACGGGCGAATGAATTTTGGCAACAGTAACGCTGGTGAATGATTAAGGAAGGAAATATTTTGCTGCTTTTTACGGGATGATGAATGATACGGGTGAGCACCTCTTCCAGCAGCACCGTTTT
>NW_027124648.1:16419-16998 GCF_001457755.1 Trypanosoma equiperdum | reverse complement strand
TTTTTTTTTTTTTTTACAAGAGAGAAAAAGAACAGAAAGTGGAAGGAAAAATGAAGGATTAACGTAGGAACAAAGAGGAATAACATTTGAGATATTTGTATTGGATGTTGTACCTTTTCCATACCTCATTCGCATGCAGTTGAGGTGTTTCTTGCGGCTGGGGGTAGGTGTAATTTTTTTTTTAATAATAATAATAATTATTATTATTATTTATCTTGCGTTTATTACCTGCCAGACACGGCGATATGTTTCTCATTTTCCATTAGCTAAAATGTCCGTGTATTTCCTTCTCCACATGTTCCCTTACCCTCTTTTTTTTGTTGTTATCTTACCTTTACACACTTAATTTATTGTTATAATGTAGCGGCGCCTTCTCCTCGTTTGTTTGTTTATTTTTATTTTTGGTCCTCCTCCGGGTGTTGCTGCAGCGTCATGAGTTTTATATTTAAGTACTTTCAGCGAGGCGCTTCTGGTTTTTGCCAACGCCTTTATATGAAATACAATGTGCTTTATTGTATAGAGAGAGTAGTCCTCGCGCTAATGCACTTCACCATGGCAATCTTGTTCCACTCTTCCCAT
>NW_027124648.1:16171-16409 GCF_001457755.1 Trypanosoma equiperdum | reverse complement strand
AAAAAAAAATAAAAATAATAAAACTTGAGTCAAGACAATGTGAAGGTGATGAACGAACGCACATGCAACTGCAGCTTTAAACTGCAGGGTTGTGTTGCTCGTTTGCGCTTTCTGGTTTGATACGCTGCTTACGAGTTACTCATAATATATTTTAACATAATTCCATCTCACTCCTGTTTTTCTCCCCCTTCTTTTTTCTCTCCTCCTACATTCGTTTACGAACACACAGCGGTACTCT
>NW_027124648.1:0-16156 GCF_001457755.1 Trypanosoma equiperdum | reverse complement strand
ATATATATATATATTACCTGTGTACACCCAATTGATTGTATTTGGGTGACGAGGCAGCGCTTCTTAGCGCCCGACTAGGGGAAAAGGGGGCGGATACGATATAGCAGGGAAAAGGTAAAAGAGGGAAAAGTAAGAAATTAGTGGAAAATAAAGGTAAAGGGATAAAAACTTGTACCAAATGGAGTTTCCGCAAGTCACATGTGATGATGTGAATGCTCTCGTTCAAATGTGTTCAATACCGCACGAGACGGCCATCACGTCGCTTAAGCAATGCTCGTCAAGTTTATTTGTGCTTCTCTATCAGCGGTTGTTCAACTGTACAATCGTGGGCATCGAGAGCTCTCCCTATACTGTGGAGCAGAAGAAATGGAACGTGAAGTGTGTTCTGAATGAATTGTGTGCCAAATGCGGTATGAATGTTGAAGGGATCGACGCTGAGAAAATTGTCCAACTCAATGAAGAGCACATTAGTCGCCTTATCGCACTTTTCCTTGAAATTGCAAACCGCATGAGTATCCATACCGGCGCCGGGCGCGGTGCGCTGCCTGTTGGCGCAGGTTTAACTGCTCCCACACCATTTCCAGCCGCTGCACTGCGACCCAAGTTGGCTGAAGTTCCACGTGATCCCGCGGAAGATGGGACTTGGTATCCTCCAGCTGCTGCAACACATGTATTACCTACACATTTGATGAGACCCGTCCACGCGGCAGAGGGTCATATGAGAGCTGCTGTTCAGGCATATTTGCATCACAATGAATCCTCTTATCGAGGGCATCACGACTCTGCTCAACTTGGGGATGCAGTGGACAGTGCGCATGAAAAACATAAGGACAACCACGACTCTATGAGAAGTGGCAGAAAGTTTTATGCCGATGTAGTTGAAGCTGAGATGTCCGTGTCCGATGTTGCGAATAGCGGTGACGATGACAAGGCAACTTTGTTAGATGAAGAGGATGATGGTGGAAGCGGCGGGAGTTTTGTAAACACGGAGGAAAAGGAGATTCCCACAAGTCAACTCGTAGAGGTGTGGAGCGCTCAAGTCATTCCACCGAAGCGACATATCGGCATGGGAGACTCCCCAGACCTAACGGAATTACGTGGCCAACTAACCGCTATGGACAAGTGCTTACGGAGAGGAGAACAACGAAGGGTTCGGCTCCGCCACCAACAACGTCAGCAAAGCGCGGCTCAAAACCAGCGAGGTCATATGGATCCGGTTAGTGATGGTGTCAGTGCTCAAATGTGGCGTGACAGGCGCGCAATAGCTTCAGCCTTCTTGCCCCATGGCCTCAATGTTGATACCATTAAAGGAAACAAATTTTATGAGAAGCAACCGAGGCGGATGATCGACTATGAGCGTAGAAATGAGAAGATTGAAATGCTCCGTTCGGTAAGGTTTATTGATGAATTAGAGAGGGAAGTCGGTCGCAAGATGGTGCAGCAGCATCGAGATACTACAATGAAGCTTCGGGAGGAAGTTAAAGCCGCATTGGAACGGGATCGACAAGAGGTTTTGGAGCGAAGAAGGCTTATTCGTGAAGAGGATCAAAAATACCGCAACGCGTACACCGCAATTCTCACTGCTGCCAGTAATGATTTACGTATGACCAAGGTACTGATGCTAGAGCGAATGCAACATCTTGCTCAGCAACATGCCCTTTCATTACGAGAAAGTCGCCGTATGTGTCAACTTCTTAAGCGGGAGAGTAAAGAGCGGGTTCGTCATGACCTCCTCCGCTACGCAAGTGCCGTGACGGAGTGGCAATCACATTTTGTTATCTAAAGGAATAAATGGAAGTGAATTTGAAAAATGGTGTACCGGTGGGTGGGGGGTGGGGTGGGTTGGAGGCGCAGGCGAAATGAAGAACACCAATACAATAAATAAATAAATGAATAGATACAGTAGCACAACAAAAGAAAATAACTTAAAATGAATGAAGGAGAGAGAAGGGAGGGGGAAAAAAAGTAACGTGAGGAAAAGGTGGGTCAGCAAGAAGGTAGTGAAAAGAGCATGTAGATGCTATGGGCATCAACTGGGGACGAAAGGAGGTAAACTGTGGTTAACAACCCTGTTTGGAGGAAAGGGAATTAATGGTATTCTTAAATTCCACTAAAATTTCCCCTCCCGCTTCGCTTTCGCAGTTGCGTGTTCGTTGATACGCATGTGCGCATACTTTTTTTTCTTTTGTTTTTGTTAAATTATACATTTGGTTGCGGTGTGTCAGTGTGGTTTCCACCACGCAGGAAATTGTGACTTTTTTTTTTGTTTTTGCGTGTGTCCGTGAATGCCTGATTACGTTTCAGTTTGGTTGCAGCTTAGTTCCCTACTTACTGGTACTGCGCACATGCGTTTTTTTTCTCATTTTTTCTTCCTTCAACATTGGTTCATTATTTCCACCCTGGTAAATATTTGTTTGTTTTTCTTTTCTTTGTTTATTAACAGTAATTTATTTTTCCTGTTTTAAAGAGAAATTGAGGTGAGAAGAAAAGTGGAGGGAAAAGAAAACAGAAGAATTACTTACATTTTGTTTTATTTATTTTATCTGTGCAGCCATTTTACAGTCATTTCGTAGTAGTTGCAACTGCACACATCTGCGATTGTAAAAGTTTTTTTTGTTTTTTCTGTTGAAGTTCCTATTCCATGATATATTCTTGAACACCTCCAACCTCGTAGCGTCGCTGCGCATGACATTTCCCTTTTATTTTTCTTTTCTTTTATGCTGAAGCGGTGTCGTATTCACTGTGTAGACCGTGTTTTACAACGCAATAGTTAATTATAGACACACGCAGGGAAGTTTGCTTCTTTTTTTACTTTTTTACTTTTGTGTGTGTGTGTTTGGTTTGTTTGTTTGTTTGCTGCCACGTTGATGATGAATTGTGTCGTTATTGTTGGGAAGAAGAAGTGAATGAAGTCTGTGGAGCCGCTTTTTTCTTTTTTTTCTTTTTTTTTACGTATAAGTGTCAATCGACACTTTGAACAAATGTGTATGGGAGAAGGTACGAACCCACGGCTCGAAGGAGTGGGCAGAAGTGAACAATGTGGTGAATGGGCGGCGGGTGTATGAAATGGCTTGTATACATGCATATGTTTTGTTTTATGTTTGTACGTCTTCGTGTTCCTCCCTGTGTTTTGTATATTGGAGGATGCCTTTTGCTTGCCTCTATTTTTTTTCTTCTTTTAAAGATACTGTTCCCCCTCAAAGTCCTGCTGTGTTCATTCTTTTCTTGATTACGCGTATCGATAATGCGTTTTTAAGGAATGTTTTCACGACAAGCGCTTTCTCTCTTCCTTCTCGTTATCTTTGGCCCCTACCCTCGAACGAACTAATGTATAATAATAACAAATAAAAACCAAAGAGAAGGGAACTCACGGCGTGGATATTAAAAAAAAAATAGCTGCACACTAGGGTAGCTGTGTGCAGTAATAGTTCCTTTAGTGGAGGATTCTACTGGCAGGTGGTGGTGCTACTGTCAGTTTGTAACGGTAAAAGACAGGAATGTCGTACAAATATAGCAGTAGAGAATATTGTTCACCTGTTTGTATGAGATGCGTGAAGTCGAATGGGGTACGAGGAAGTGTTGATACCGTGGGCGGGGATACGGGACGGTGCGAGTGTCACACTTCGATCGGGCATCGACATAAATATTCAGTGGAGCGAAAGAACAATGCGGGTAGACAAACAACCTCCATATTGTCACCTGCACCATGCAGCGCCCGCGGTACTGCAACCGATGCTCCTGCTGATCGCCAAAATGTTGACGGCCAGCGGCGTTCTTCATTTGCAAAACCCTCCCCAAATGACATAGTTTGGATCCCCACCTCTCAACTTCTTCCCCGTTTTCATGGCACTGACACCGGTGGAAGCAATGAAGAGGAGGAGTACTGCCCAGTGACGAAGTGGCCAAAACCGCAAGATATTCCGTTGCCGTCGATGATTCCCCTCCCTTCCAGTGTTCTGCGCTCCCTTCCGCCGGAAAAGTCACAACCGCCATCACAATGGTCTTCCATCCCCGTAAATGAACAAACGATTAAGAAAAAGCGGGGATGTGACGGCCAGGGGTATGAAGTCGCGGAACGGCCCGTAGCACCAAGTGTGAGAGTAGAAGGGCATGTGTGTCCATGTGAAAAGCGCATGTTACATACGTATCCGAGCAACCGCGAAACGGCAGAAACACATGAGGAGGCGGAGCAACAAAAGTGTGATGTAAAAGAATCTGAAGAAGAACCGGCCAATATCAACAACAACAACAACACTCCGGGACAATATATTAATGAGTGCTGTGACTCTGATGAAACTCAAAAGTATGACAGCGTACAGATGTGGTGCCAGTCACTTCGGCAACCGACTCGTCGGTGTGAGCAGCCACCACCGCGTTCAAGAAAATCGAGTGCTTCCCCTACCGCCGAGGGGTTTGCGGCTTGTGGCACCTCTCAGCACAGATGTACGGCAACTCATCCAGACGGTTCTTGCGAGAGGCGACGAGATTCGGAGTTGCGTGGCGGTAGTGGCGCTCGCGAGAATTCTTTACATCCTCCTCGGAAGAGCGTGGATAGCAAGGTTTCGAGAGGAACAAACAACATTCACGCAAGAAAATCTGAAACACGTAAATTGCGTGAGGTTGTGAATGTTAGAACCACGTCTTCTAATTCAGATACGGCTTCGGTGAGAAGTGAGCCGGAGGAGGTTTCCAGAGATAGGGAAGAGAGGTTTCGGGTGCACCTGACAAACATGGATGAGTTGTATCGACATCTACTGAGCAGATACGATGAGTTCCAGAAAGATCATGCGGATTTCTTGGAAAAAAATGGCAGCTCGAGACGGGTTGTGGATGAACAAACTGCGCATCCACAGAAACTTTCCATAAAGAAGGACACGGTTGACTTAGTAGATGACATACCCCCATTACCTGAACGCGGGTACTCGGGTAAGTTATATCCGCTTTCTGAAGACTCTCAGAAACTTCAAGAGCAGTTGATTAGCCTGGAGACGCGGTGGAAACAAACTGGAAGACCTAAAAAAGGAGGCGCGGAGGAACGAATGTGGGGTCTGGCTGAAACTGCAGTGAATGCAGAAAGGGACCGGAAGCAAACGCGACCACTGGCACGGCGCACAAAGACTCTCTCCGCCGATCGGAAATTTTCCAGCGGTCGAACATATGTGGTGAAAAAAGCAGAAAGTAAAGAATCAAGGGGTAGAACTCAGAGTGTGAAGCGTGTTCCAACTGATTCTAAAATTGTCGGAACCACAAGGCACATGTCTCCTCAGGGTGGTGCACGGCGCCGTGACGTCTCTCCACAGTTGGTCTACAACTTCCTCGCTGCTCAGAAAGACAAAAATAGTGAGGAAAACGACGGCAACGGTGAGTGTGTAAGCGACAGTAGGGGTAGACACTTGGATTTCACTAGGGAACAAGTTCTCCACCTAGTTCGTGAACGAAAGATGTTATTTAGTCGTGAAGAGAAAAAATGATTTTTGTACCATTATTGTTATTACTGTTATTATTATTGTTATTGTTGTTGTTGCCATTAGTAGTTATGGCCTATGCAGCACGCTTTTCGTTTTGTTTTGCTCATTGATGGAAAAGATCAAATAAAGAAATGAACACGCGGGTAAGATTAGAGCCGTACTCTCGTTTTGGGGAGGCATCAACCGTATCTGCCAGGAGAATATCACAGCAGCAAGAGGTGAAGCAGTACACGGATGGTTGATGTTTTTGTGTTTTACTCTTTTGCTTTGTTTTGCTTGTTAGTGGCCTTTGCATTTTATCAAACTGGTACCCCTCTGCCTATATGCCCAAGCAACCTGCCAGTTTGCGGAGTTTTTCTCTTACCATCATCATCATCATCACAATTATTATCGTTGAATCGCGTTAGCTCCCTCCTCCATTTTTTTTAAATACTGCTGTTGGTACGTATATCCGCTTCTCATTGTGTTATCTTCTTTTCTCCCGAGTGAGGAACAGCCGCACGAAATGAAGCCATGTGTTTCCGCTGCAGCTCCTGCGGATTGGCCGGTTGCCAGCGATGAACAAAAACCATCGCGACCGGAGACAGCAATGGAGCACGACGAGGAAACGCGGGGGTGTTCGTCTTCTTCTGTGAGACTTCAGGGCTATGGAGTGAGCGGTGCGGGATCCTTAATGGACTCCATGAGGCAGCGGGAGATGAGTGGCTCGGCTTTTTTTATGTTTTCCCTAGATGGTGTAAACACCGATGACCCACTCGCAGGTAATGTGTCTCCCCTTGCGGCGTTGTGTCCTGCAGGGCAATACTCGAAAGAGTCTCAACACTGGTTTTGGAAGGTGCTGTCTAACACGTCATCATGGGGCATGACTGCTTGCGGTAGCGTGTCGTACTCATCGTGGGCCGACCCCAAATCCGTGCGATGTATTGAAGGTCAACTTCGTTTAGGGGCATTTTTAGGTATACACGCAGTTGTTGTACCCCTTCCTGATTTCGATGAGGAAGATCCCCAGTGCTCTGAGAAACTTAAAGCGGCTGCGCTTGTAATCTCCAAGCATTTGCAGCACTCACAAACAACAAACGTTTGGGTACGCTGCGACGCTTCACGCCAAGCTGATCGTGTGGCTTTTTCGCGCCTTCGTACATTTGTTCTTTGGGGTGGGGAAAATCCACCCACCGCTGAAGAAGCACCGCACCGAGTCGTTCGTCCGGCTCCTTACAGGATTGTAGCGTTTCTGAACTTTTCCGAAACGTTTGGTGCGATACCATCAGAGTGGTTTGGGGAGTCCGTTGCCGCGTTTGAACTTCCCAACGCTGAAAAGCTAAGGCGTGCGTTAAGCGCATCCGATTGCGGACGGCATATGAAACTTCCAAGTGACTTGATGCCACTGAAGGATTCTTACTGGGGCACTGCCCAACCGATGTTCGTTTCCCTAGCCACGTTCGTTGTTGAGCTGTTGCGCCGACGAGCAGCTCCAGTTTTTGCGATGGAGGAATTTGTTGATTCGTATCAATTGTTGAATACCTTGTACGAGATGCACGTAGCAGACGGGGGAAGAGATAAGTTTTTCGACTACGAAGATGTCTTGCAACTTCCACTACAGCCTCTTGGACATATGCTTGCTAGTGGGGTGTATGAAGTGTTCGAACAAGATCGCACAAAATATCAACAGTACCACACTGCCATGAGCAAATATTTTAATGAGTGGTTGAACCACAGCGAAAGCCGCAGTCACGAGAAGATGTGGTTGCAAGGACCTAATCCCCGAGACGGTTGTGGTTGCAGCGCAATGGGAAGTGTGTATGTTGTGTTGCTTGGTGCTGGTCGGGGTCCATTGATCAGCGAGTGCTTGTGCGCTGCAACAGGTGTTGGGGTTCGCGTTCATTTATTTGTCGTAGAGAAAAATCCCGAGGCGTTGGAACTCGTGCGGCTGCGCGTGCGTGCTGATCCGCAGTGGCATGACTGGATGAATTACTCTGGCCACGTAGTCGAAACAATTTATGCAGATGGCCGTAGTGTGTGGTCTGGAGAGGCTCCCGGAAGTGATGATCGGTTGCCGCCATACTGGGGTCTTTGTGATCTCGTTGTGTCCGAGTTACTTGGAAGTTTCGGCGACAATGAATTGAGTCCTGAGTGCCTTGATGATTTTTACTGCAATCTGTTGAGTTACCAAGAGTCGTCTGGGATCCCGTGTAATCCCTATCTGACGTCAATTCCACAGCAGTACACGGCATGGATTGCCCCACTGCATTCGGCGCGCATGGAGGAGTCGGTTGCAACTGCTGCTTTTGGAGGCCTCACAACTCCGCCAGCGGATTGCCACGACCGTCACGCCGCGTTGTACCACTCTATGTTTGTCAGCAACGTTTGCCGTGCGGTTGGATTGTGCCTCCCTCAACCTTGCTGGACGTTCCACCACTTCGCAACTAAAGTTCAATCGAAGGAACGAGAGGCAACACTTAACTTTACGTTGTCGGGAGATGGAAGGTTCAGTGGATTTATTTGCTACTTCTCCGCTGTGCTCTTTACTCCCGGGGACACGGGGAATGTTGAAGACAGCATCGCATTACTTTGCGCATCCGCTGGGTCGCTCTCCACCGTCCAGTACGGGCGCACTACTGGTTTATTTAGTTGGTTTCCTGCTTTTCTTCCTGTGGAGCCTCGTGATGTGGTGGAGGTGAAATGTGGAGATGAGCTGAGCATCCATCTGAAACGTTGTGTGGACGTTAAGAAAGGACGTGTATGGTACGAGTATGAAGCCTCAATTCTTGTGAAGGGACATCCAGATGGAAAATTTATGAAGCGGTTGACAAAGACGATGAATGCTGGCGGATGGGCGGGCCACATTTCTCTGCTGACGTGAGTAATGCACTCGCTATAACGTTTATTTTTGACTGTGACGCTTTTTTTTTCTTTTTGTGACAGACCAGTTGTTAATTCATTTCATCTCTCGTGCACGCTTCGTTTTGCCGCTGTCCGTGTATGGTCAGCTTTACGTGCAGTTGAATGATCCCACTGTCACCGTTTTGTTGTCTTTTGTACGCCTCGTTCATTGTTAGAACGAAGCATATACATGTGCACACATACAAACTTTTGTTTATGGATGAAGGAGTCTTATTGGCGATGTAGTGATCGCGTGCGGAACTCTTTCTTTTTTACTTCGTATAAAATGTCGTGTTCTGTCGTCTGTACCCTTTGCTAGTTCAGCATCGGTATAAGGTTGTAGGAGCACAAAACTGGAAAAAAAGAGCAAAAGTAAGAATACAACCAACAAGAAGAAGCTGTTGGACTCTTGCACGCAACGAGACCCCACACACAAAAAAAAAAATTTCCCTTTATTACTTTGCTGTAGGGTTTACACCAAGGAAGCAGCACCACCTGGAGGTTTGCACTATTTAGGTGTCCGCGATAAGACATTCACGGATAACATATATAAAGGGACAGAAACGTGATTGAAGTCACTACTTAGAATATAAATATGCCCCGTTATTACACCCCACATGAGGTGCGTGCGCACTGCTTCGAGGATGATGCATACGTTTCCATCAATGGGAAAGTTCTAGATATAACTCCTCTCATACAAATGTATCAGGGCACTCGGTACGCCAGTTTGCTGCAGCCGCTTATTCTTGCGGCAGGAACCGATATGACACACCTTCTCGATAAGAAAACAATGGATTTCAAAACATGCATCGATCCAGAGACGGGATTCCGCACGTATGCGCAACCTTTCGGCCGCTTCGCCCACACCCCGACGGTTCTCCCCGACAGTAGCATTGACCTCAGTTATGAGGTGCCATGGTGGCAAGACGAGCGGTACGTTATTGGACAACTCACACGCAAGACCCGAAAAATTCGCATCGTTAATACTCTCAATGGTCACGAACACACACTCGAGGTTTGTTCGGAGGAAACGCTTCGAGAAATAGTGATGACGAGGTACTTGAGCCACAACGCCCACGCGCTAAGCTACACGTGGCGGCGGCTTGACAGTGAACCCCGAGACCTTGATATGGACAAAACGCTAGACGAGAACGGTGTGCTGGACGAGTCGGAGGAATTCGAGTCATTGGGATTAAATGCAGATTATTACATTCCCGCGCTTCATTTGTATTACGATGATGATCTCACGGAGGCGTAATTTGTCTAGAGCGTGGTGCGCCAAAACATTCAAGAAGAGAACGAAGTGTGGGAGAGGGAAGGGACAACGGCAGAGTTTGTTGGAGACGCCCTCGTGTGGACGTGAGGAAGGATAGAGGGAGTTTGGGTTTTTGTGTATGTGACCAAACTGACCGTTTTTTTTTTTGTTCTTGCCGCGTTTCTTCCCCGGGGGCTTGCTCCTTCATCCGTTTGTGTCCCTCTTTTCATAACTTCGTCCATGTAAAGAACGAGTTACTGCGTGTGTTTGTTTACATATTTGCCGCATTTGTAGGCAAATCACCACTCATACGGGAGGGAGAGGGGGTAGGTCGGTGAGTGTCGCTCCCCAAAGCTATTCTTCCCTGATCCCTCCTTTATCTCACTTGTATTTCTTGTTGTTGTGTTGTTTTTTTTTTTGCGTTCACTTCCAGTGTCTCTCCTTAAAGATATACACACTCACGGGTTAAAAACGCTGATTCCACTTATCGTCTTTATTTACCGTTCTCTACTCGGCACTTACCATGTTCATAGCAAGATTAAACTGTGGTAGGGGCAAGTCTTTGTTTTCCGGACACACCACATCTGTCAAGTATTAATTTTGTAGCATTGATCTTATTATCGAGAGAGGTTGAAACGGGTATTTGGGTTTGATTACATTTACTAAAATCATTTGTTGCAACTGGTGGTGATGCTCCGAGTCTCGTGCCGTTTTTTTGGTGCCCTTCAGGAAATCTTTTCTCGGGGTCAAGGGGTGTGGAATTTGGATTTTGGTAACTCGCCGACGACGGAGGATCTCATCTTCAACTCGGCCCCCAAGACCTCGACACCCCCTTTTCACGTCCTCGACCTTGAAGGTAATATCGTTAACAAAATAAACGAACCAGTGGTGCCGAAGGAAACATTAGTGAAGATAATGGAAACGATGATACGGTCAAATACTATCGACAACATTCTTTTGGAGGCGCAGCGACAGGGTCGAATTTCATTTTACCTTACCGCATTGGGTGAGGAGGCCACCGTCGTTGGTACGGCTGCAGGATTAGAGATACGGGATGAGGTCTTCCTGCAGTATCGTGAGGCTGGGTTCCTCCTGTACCGTGGTTATAACATTCCACAGTTGGTTGCGCAATGCATGGGGAATGTGGAAGACGTGCTGAAAGGGAGGCAGATGCCCATACATTATGGATCGCGGGAGTTAAATGTGCATATGGTAAGTTCGCCACTCGCAACACAGATTCCACATGCGGCAGGTGCGGGTTATGCTTTTCGGCTTGAGAATGAGGAATTGTCCGATGAAAGCAAGTCACGAGTAGCCGTAGTGATTTTCGGTGAAGGAGCAGCGAGTGAGGGAGATTTCCATGGGGGAGTTAACTTTGCCGCTGCTACGGGATCTAACACTCTCTTCGTTGTACGGAATAATGGCTATGCTATTTCGACTCCTGCGCGTGTACAGTACAAAGGTGATGGAGTGCTAGCGCGTGGTATCGGCTATGGTATTCCATCTGCTCGAGTGGATGGGCAGGACGTGCTCGCAATATTGCAAGCCGTCCAGCAAGCACGACAAATCATACGTACTACCAACCAGCCTGTTCTAATCGAAGCTCTTTGCTATCGTTTACAACACCACTCCTCTTCTGATGATAGTGGTATGTACCGTTCAAGTGATGAAATTGAAAACTTCTTAGCGCTCTCCCCACTTGATCGATTTGAAAAATTCCTTGTGAAACGGGACTTATGGACAGCTGAGCATACGGGGGCGCTGGCGAAACAGGTTCGTGAGGAACTGTTGCAGGAGTTACGTCGACAAGAATTGTTACCTCATTGGCCGGCAGATGTTATGCATGATGATGTCTACAAGGTAAAGACACCAGACTTGGTTAAAGCACAAAAGGAATTGCAAGCTCACTACGAACGAAACAGGGGATTCTACGGCAAGTGACACGAAAAAGGGGGATGGTGTCGGAAGGGTAGTCTCACATTGTTGTCGACGTATGCACCACTCTGCCGTTCCTGCATCGTCGATTTTATCGTCTTGAAAGAACGTGTGTTCTCAAACTTACACCTGAAGTGTTTTTTTCATCAATTTTAGTGAACTCATCTGATCCTCCACTTCCTTTTTTTGTCAAAAAAATTTTTTGAACACTTTTGAGCGCAATACAACTAACGAGCACTCCTAGTAATGCTGTTCCTTCATAACCTCCTTTGCTTCTTTCTCTCATCGCATCTTTTGTTCGGCCCCTTGAAGTGGCAGTAGCGCCAGCGGTCATTAGGTTTCCTACGGTGTTTGTCCACAGTTCCACATATTATTAACCACAAGAGTACCAAATCACTGTTAGTTGTTAAATTTGTAGCAACGGGTGGTTGCAGCATCACTCGTTATTCTTCTCACATGTGTAATGTCGTATCGATTTAAGGGTCGCTTGAACCCTACCATATTGCGTAAACTACCCCGCAATTTGGTAGTGTTTGATGGACACTGTTTGATGTGTCAGGCACGTGTGCAATATGTACTGGAACGTAACTTCTCGTATTTTAGCCTCCTTAATCTTACCCATGACGTGGACAAGGTTAAGCTTGAGGAGAATAAAGTGCTCTTTTGTAGCTTTGACTCAATTGAATGGCGGGAGCTGCGCCGGCATTTTCCCGATGTTACAAAAGACGTAGAGGGTATTATACTATTCGAGAAGGTACCGTCACGCACTGCCGACTTCCTGAGTAGGGTACGGCGAATGAAAAAGCGATCAAAGTCCTTATCCAAGTCAAACGAAGCGCTAAGCTTTCCGGTTGCGTCGTCATCGCACCGGCGGAGCTTTACCGATGTGGAAGATGAACTTGACATACTTATTTCAACTAAGCACACTGCTGTGTGTCGTGTGGGTATGAAATTGGATAGGTGGTTGCCAAGTGTAGTTGCCCGGTGCATGTTATACGCCATGCCGCGGTGGATTGGGGACCGTTGGTATGATCGCGTGTTGAGGCGGCGGACATTATGGGGGACATCTGAAGAAGATGCAGTTCGGTACCCCGCCCGTGTGCTCGGTTTGAAGGAGCGAACATGGCGGCTGCGGGACATGTGAGGCAATTCGCATTTTGTTGCCACTACTTCGGGTTCCCCGCCATTCTACACTTTTTTTTTGTTTTGGGCGAATTAGCAAACCTTTTTTTTTTGACATTTCCCCTCATTGACGAGACCCATGTTTTCCGTGTTTGCTCGTTAGCATGTTCTTGTGCATATTTCTAATTACAGTAACCACAAATTCCCAGTTATGTGTACTTCGCATCCAACTGCCGCTGTTAGTGTTCACTACGCTACATATATATTTCTATGAAGATTTTATTTAGTGTGACGTGTCATTCGTAGGGTCTGCTTTTTGTGCATGTTCTCATAGTTTTAATGCGTCGTTCATTAGTATTTCCTCCCTGTCATTTGCAGGAGGCCCGTTTGTTGCAGTCGCAACAACTTTTTGGTTGGTACCACCAGACACGCCACTTCACCTCATTAGTTGACCGTTTGAGTACAGGCGTTGCGAGAAAGTTATCATCGTTAACGGAAACGCACATGATGCCGCTAAGCGAGAAACATATCACAGAGCCGCGACGCCCCTACCCAAAGCGTCCTTCAATGCAGGAGAATTTGGCCGAGCGCTTGGCTGAGCAACGGCGGTGGCGGAGCCGTGTGGTGCCGCAGCAAATTATACTCTCTAAAGACAAACTTTACATTGAGTTTGTGTGGAGTGCCGCCACCCTCAGCGCCGCTGCCGCGCGGGAGATGAGGCAGCAACAAAATAACGAGGAGGAAAACGGGGATGGTTGCACACAAAAAAGAAAGGGAATATCCTGCGGTAGCTTTGCTAATGATGGTATCATTAAGAGTGAGAAGCTTATGTCCCACCGCACACGCTTCCTTGCGGAGTTCTTGCGCGCTTACTCCCCCAGCACCGATGTGATTGGTGCTGATGCCCTCATTTACGGTCGTCGCGGCATCACCATAACGGATGTTATTCCAGTTGGAAACTACGCTTTGCGCATCGTGTTTTCCGACGGGCATTCAGGCGGTATTTACCCCTACGAATACCTGTTTCATTTAGGTCAATGCAAATACACGAAAATGCGGGAGTATATAAGACGACTGCGAGAGAAACGCAAGTCGAGAGATCCGCCGAAGCGGGTCCCGTCAAAGTACGTTCCGCGCGGTCGGAATGCCGCAGAGGGCACACCGAAACGTGACAAAACTGATGACTGTGGCCATCGCGTTGCTGCAAAATAGTACCCAAAGTAATTTAACAGCGTAAAGAAAGCTGGTGTGTGTGTGGGGGGGGGGTATTGGCCTCTGCTATTTTTTTTTTTTGCTTACTGATTATGAACAGGTCCTTGTGTAACCGCTCGAGCTGTCAATTTGGTTATGGATATATTGGATAGGAGAGTGTGCCACTGCTTACAAGTTAGTTATTACTACCGTCACATTATTGTTTCATTTTACGTATAGTTGCTTACGTAATCTCTTTGTCCCCCTCCAGTCAATTCATTCTCCTTTCCGCACAGTTAGTGCCTCCATTTTCATTTACTTCTGTGGGTTTGTCCTTTCTTTGGGTTTGCTAACTAGTGTTTAATGTTTGTCGCCTTCCTTGCTACTTTCCTTTTATAGGCGTGGACTTAATAAGGGTGCTACGGCGCCCCTTCATATTTGCAACAGTAGAAAGGCAATGACACGCACATCACGGAGTACCCATGAGGCGGTTTGGTACTTTACGTACATTATGGTACAGCGCGGTGGTATCGTAGTTTTGACAATGGGCCTATCTCTTGTAGTTTTCTGCAGTGTGACAACTGTGCGCTCAGTGATACCAATGCTGGTGGAACCAGGGACTTTAGGCTTCATGATTTTGTACGGCCTATGCTGTATACTATCATTCGGTATTTTGTTTAATTACGTTGCTGTCGCTTGCCTCTGTGGACCAAATATAGACCCGAAGGAAACGAAAAGATTGACAGAGCAGGCCGAGGCACTGCCCCCTCAGGAAAGATGCCGACTGTTGGACGCGCCGAGGCGCTTTTGTCACATATGCGAGCGTCTAAAAGCGCCGCGTGAGTACCACTGCCGGATATGTGGTCGTTGCATTGCAAGGAGGGACCACCACTGCCCATGGATAAACAATTGTGTTCAAGCGGAAAACAACCGTTACTTTTTAATGATGGTGTTGTACTTGTTGCTTTCAACAGGTTTTGTGTCATCTATGTTATGTGCAATATACACACATTCCGTGTGGCACGGCTCCACTGTAGCAGCTCGTGATGTCAAACGGTCAACATCGCATCAGTTCTGCAAAAGTGGAGTTTACTCTTCTCCGATATTGTTGCTTTTTGGCGTTTGCACCATTACGTTCTTCATACTTCTCTTCCTATTTGGAGCGGCCACACTTGCGGCGCTACGGAACGAAACAGCTGTGGAATCATTCATTGTGGCACAAAAACAAAGTGCCTTTCAAGGGAGTTTGGTTCCCTTTCGCAATCCATATGACCTTGGCCGACAACGTAACTTACTTGCATTATTCGAAACGAAGGGAGATCCATTGATTACACATTTAAGGAGAGGAGGCCGCATATCTAACATTTGGATTGGTGTGTGGCTTCTGCTTCCCACATTACGTCCCTCTGCATTTGACGGCATGCATTATGTTGTCTTTGATGACGTGGTGCATGCCGTTTAATCGCTTAGCTTGTTATATATATATGTATATATATATATATTAACCATGCGAGAGTGTGTTGCGTGGTTATCGCAGTGCAGAGGCGGACATTTTTTTTTTCAAAAAATGTCTCATTTTCGTTTGTGGCACTTCTTCCAAACCGGTGGTGAATTCCACTTATAAAAATCACAATTTTTCACCTCCCCTTTGTGTGTTATCGACCTTCTTTCTCCTTTTCTCTTTAGTGGTAAGCTGCAGACGCCACTGGCGCATTTGACGAAGCGGAAAGATGCTACCGTGGCTATTATTTATCAACGCCATAACATTTGCTGCACTTTTAATTGCAGTTGCGGTTCCTCCGCTCTACTTTCAGTTCGGAAATGCCAACGATACCCCGACGGACAGTTATCCTGCAGGTAATAGCTTTCCAGGACGTAACGCAGAGGGTGAAATCGTGTGGCAGAGACTTTATATACTGTTTGCTGTACCACTGTGCGGGTGCCTGAACGGTTTATTTTTGTACTTTACTTATTATCGTCATATGAGACATATGCAGTTCAGAGTCGAACTCTGCTGCACAGAACAGAGAAATTTGAAAACGGCACTCTTCGTTTTTCTACATAAAAAGAAAAAGCCATCCGGTATGTTTAGCGAGAGTGAAGAAGAGGGTAATTTTTCGGCAGATCTCGAAGGTAATTGGCGACTGCCGGGCGACAGTTTCATTAGAGGATCGTTCGCTTTCCAACCGAAAGAAGGCAAGGCGCCGCCTATACGTACGGAAGGACTATCACATCGTGTTTACTCCACCACGCCGTGGCTTCCGGAACTGCGAGAACTACAAGATATAATTGCAAGCGTGTTTAT
>NW_027124645.1:2205-2621 GCF_001457755.1 Trypanosoma equiperdum | reverse complement strand
ATAAAATTTAGTGAAAATCCTTAGCATCTCAAAATGCTACAAAGCTCACAAATGCAGAAACACCGAAGGCGAATTGTTTGTTTACTAGATTAGAGGAATCTTTACAAGTATTATTTTCCCATTTGCAGTTGCTGTCCTTGTCGCAAACATTTTCGTCTGTTCCATGCTTTGCACACTTCTCTTCAGTTTTCCCATCTTTTCCTGCTGCTTTTTCAAGCTCATATTTCACCTCCTTTTTTAATGTGCACTTTTCACCATCTTTGCCGTCTTTGTTAAAAACACACCCTTGACTCTCTAGTTTTTCACACTCTTCTTGCTTATCCTTGCTTTTTGTATTGCATTCTTTTTCCTTGTCTTCTGCTGATTTGGGGGCTTGGTTGCGCTTAGCTTCTTCAAGTTGCCCCGTCATATCTTTA
>NW_027124645.1:0-2195 GCF_001457755.1 Trypanosoma equiperdum | reverse complement strand
TCTGAGAAGAAGAAATACAGCCGCATTAAGTCGTTGATGTCTGTTATTTCGCCAAGTTTTCTCAGATTGGGGTCATGGGTTAACTCCTTGGTCAATGGCATTTCGTCGACATTTCTGCTGTAGATCGCGGTATACTTCTCTGGACTGCCGAACGCAGTTTGTATTTTGTCTGGGATCTCCTTGTCTCGGTTGCCGTCCGTTGCTTTGGTCCCTAACAAATGCACACGTGCTACACTCTTGAGCGAATTACTGTTTTTCGCCTTGTCTAGCGTGTCGACGCTTTCTTTTGCTGGCGCCTTGGCCGTTGTTGCCGCCGCTTGTACTATGTGATAGACGTACGGGTGCGTCGTTTTCTTGCCTTCGTCGACGGCTGTGAGGTCCTCTGTGGCTATGCCGTTGGGTGTTAGTTTAAATAAGCCCGCTACTAGTTTTGGTTCCGCTGCCCCGACGTTCGTGCCTGTCGCGTCGTTTAGCAGCTTGATAGCGCTGTTTGCTGAGTTGCTGTTACACTTCTTGTCTGCGGTCGCTAGCGTGCTGTGTGGCACTGCCGACCCTAACACACCGGTAATGCCTTGTGCTGAGACCGTTGCCGCGCCGCCGGTATTTGGTGTCACTTCGGCCCAGGACGCTACACAGTTCGGTGCTGCTGAAGCCATGGGTGTGTCTTTGTCTACTAGGTTGGTTACCGTGTTGTCGGCGCCGAGACATCCGTGGGCTGATGTTGAAATGCTTTTTTGAGTCTCTATCCAGTCGAGTATCGCGCCGTTGGTTCGGGCTGCGTTCCTGACCGCCTTCACTAGCTTTTCTGGTTCTGCGCCGGCGTAAAAATTAATCGTCTGTTGGGTACTGTCGGCGAAATGACTCCATATCATCTTTTCGCCTGGCTTCGCTGGTTCGGTACTGTTTGCGAGATTATAGACAAGAGCCCTTAGCAGCTTTGAGAGTTCTTTTTTGCCGCTGCTTGCAGGCTGCTGCAGGTTGTGGAGTGCTTTAGCTGCTATCTTGTCCGCATCTACGGCTATGTCGCATAGCGCCGTCCAGTACTTCTTTTTGATCGCATCGCCGGCCGTTGGCTGTACTTGGTGCACTTGGGATACTAAGAACAAAGTCTGTACGAATAAGGCGTACGTTGCTTTTGGTATCCCTGGCTTCTTCGTGGCCTTTTTTGTGTTTTCGGCGCCTAGCTTTAGTTTGCTTGCTCAGTTCGTCGTACAGTTGTTGTGTTAGTGTTACCTGGATTTTCCCTTGGTTTGCTTGAAGGAGAGAAGTAAAGATTTGTTTATTTGTTGTCGCTTTCTCGTGTAACCACCGCGTCGCTAGTCGCCTTTCGTCAGCATTGGTTTCACTTGCAGTTTCCCACGTCGCGGCAGGTTCTGCATGCGCTCCGCTGTCTATCCGCCGCTCATCTCTCTCTCCTCTTGCAAAAATATCTGCTATGTCTGCTCGCTGACTCACCATTCGCTTTTCGGTCCCCGCTATGGTTTGCTTTTATGGGGCGGTTTCGTCACTAATTTTTGAAATCTAATAAAAAAATACCAACCCATCCTGTTTCCCACCTATAACAGTTCCTGGCCATTCGGTCTCTCCTCAACGAAGCTAAAACTCCGACATGCAGCATGTGATCCGAATCCTGTTGAGCTTCATTGTCAGCCTCTAGGTCCGCCATCAGATTAAAAACGACGCCAACAATTATTTCCACTGTAGCATATACCCATTCTTCCATGAAATAGGTTGGTATGGTGATTTTTTATTTATCGTTACCCTTTTTGTTATGTTTCTCCGCATCCCGTTTTGTCACTCTGTGTTGTTCTTTCTTTGTCTTCTACTTCTTCTCTGTATAACTTAGCGAGTGCGTCTGGTATGTACACTATACACCGTCTCCACCTCACTTTAACATTAATCATCTTATTTGTTAAAATGCTTTCTATACTCATATTTGTTTTTGACACTTCATAATATTTCATTTTCTTTTACGAGTTTCGTTTATTAAAATTTTTTGTACTCCTTCACTTTCTCTCGTACTCTTACTCACTCACTCACTCACTCACTCACTCACTCATTCACTCACTCACTCACTCACTCACTCACTCACTCTCTTACTCCCATTACATCATTGCAATTGCTTCAAACACTTTTATTTTTCCAGGCCATTTGGTTTTCGCCATACTCTTATTATAATATTCGTATATACACAC
>NW_027124595.1:0-1755 GCF_001457755.1 Trypanosoma equiperdum | reverse complement strand
TATAACCGTTACTAAATTTCATAAAATAAGCAAAATTAGAATATCACTTATTTTAATTACCTACGAATATATTTCTTTACACCAATGGATCACAATCATGTACATTTTACAAAATTTTTATATTCTTAAAATTTTCACTAATTTGCACATTTTTATCAAAAATGTTAAAAGATTAGCAAATTCTCTCTAAATGGAATAGAAAATTTTATAAAATTAAGTAAAAAAGTTAGAGGTCTCAAAATAATCGAAAAATAAGTGCAACAAATACTTTATAAAAATAAACTCTCAATTTTCCAGAAAACGACTTTTCATCTTTCTTTTCTGTTTCAGCTTTTTGAAAGCATTTCGGGTCTTTTTTTGTCATCAAATTCGCAACCTTTTTCCTTTTTACAATCTTCACTTGTTGTGTGCTTTTTGCATTCGTCTGGTGTTTTTAATGCTTTATCCTCTTTGATTGGCTTAGCTTCGTTATCAGTTTCTTTGCTCGCGACGGGTTTTTTGTTTTAATCTATGATTTTTTGCAAAATAAGTTTTGCTGCTGCTGTTATGGTTGTGACGCTTTCCAATTTTCCGTTGGTTTTTTCCCCTAGAACTGTTGCGGGTAGTGGTACCTTTTTGACTTCTTCCCAAAATTTGTCTTTGAATTCCTTTCCTTTGCCGTATTCGTTCCTGATCGTATCTTGTATAGTGCTCTTCCCAGTTCCTAGAGAGGCTTCCCTGGTAAGCCCGTGGTAGACTGCTCCAACTGCTGCAGTGAAATCTGGGTCGGCTGCATATGAGTCGGCGTTGTTTATGTCGAAGTTTTGTGGCTTCTGTTCCCATTTCTTGATAGCTTTAAATGCCGCTAAGAGCGCTAGCTTATTGTAATGCTCCTGGTTGTCGTCTTTTATGGCTTCTAGAGCGCTTACTCAGAAGTCATTTTTGGCTGTGGGTTCGTGGACTGCTGGCGTTTGTGGTGCGACGTCGCCGCCTATCACACAGACATTGGTGCCGCTGCCGGCTGTTCCGGTTAGGGCTCCCCGAGTGCAGGTGCCACCGCTACCCTTTGCAACTGTTGGCTTCTTCGCCGTTGCCGGTGCATTTATGTTTATTGACGCTTTGAACAGCTTTAGCGTTTTGAATCCCTGGGTGGTCGCCCAGTTGCTAAATTTGTTTGCCTTTTTGTGTACTTTGTCGTGGCATGCTTTTATTTGCTCGTCCGTGATTACAGTGAACTGGATATTAGCTGCACCGTTTACGGCGCTGTCGACGTCGGTCTGACCGACGTCTGAATCCTTTACTTTCAAGTCTTTGAAAAGTGCTATCGCCGTTTGCTGACCGCTTAAGTTTGCAAGCATCTTGGTTGCTTCGGTGGTGAGATCTGAGGCTTCTTTCAGGAATATGTTGAGGTCCTCTGTTCGCTTGGAGAGCGCTGCTAAGACCGGCGCAGCGGCTTTGTTGAGTTTTCTCGACGCCGGCGTTACGGCTGCTGCCATTGCTAATGCCCGTGCCTGGTCAAGTTCATCAATCTGTCGCCGAGCCTCTTTTGGCTTTGATTGCAGTACGTTTGCGATCGCTGTTAAGACCTGTGCTGCTGCGCACGCTTGATCCATCATCCTGTTTGTACTATCCTCTTCTTGCGCTGCGCCGTGCTGCTTTGTGGTTGTGACCAGGATAACGAGAACCCATACCAGTTTTCGTCGCATTTCTCTGTCTTGTTTTTTCTTTTTAAAAGGTGATAAGTGTGTAGGGGGAATACCTTGTTGTTTGTTGTCG
>NW_027123414.1:2279-2348 GCF_001457755.1 Trypanosoma equiperdum | reverse complement strand
TTAAAAAACATACGAAAATAGAAGCATCCAAATCAAGGCAACAACATAAAACAGAACGACATAAGAAAA
>NW_027123414.1:1399-2218 GCF_001457755.1 Trypanosoma equiperdum | reverse complement strand
TTAGCGCAGCAATGATTAAGACTTGTAACTGACCTTGCGGCAAACACTGTTTATCATACAATGCAAATACACAACTAGAAACTTGTACCAACATTCCCAGCGGAGAAATTCAGACAACGATTCCTTTAGTTCATATAATTACTCGAAACAACCCAACATTCTATAGAAAGCAATCCAACGAGTGCAACACAGACACCTTTAATGCAGAAATGAAAAACTCAATCCAGTCCACAAAAGAATTAAGTCTAAAATGTGTTACAGTATAAGGTTAGACCATCGTAACCTTATAACCAAAAAAATACGTAAGACAAACTACATGAAGCGGCCTCGGACTAACTTTCAACGAAACGAGCTTCCCTTTCGAATAATATACAATCACAATGTAACTTCAAAATTCACACTGTTTTCGCCTTCAGAACCGGAGCAATAGTGGGATAGACTGTAGCAGATATGCAACAACGAAGAATAAATGATTCACCGAAAGGAACGCAACAAACAATTTCGGTTCGCTGTAACACACTTATCTCAGCGGTCACTGCCGCCCTGCTGGTCATAACAAAATCGGAGGGAACAGCGGGTAACACTATGTCAAAAGCGGCAGCGACACGGTTGTGCAAGCTCAGTCAAAACTACATAAAAACCGCAAAGGGCGCAATAGGAGCAGTCAAACAGTGGGAGCAAAAAATCAACAACCTCCAACTCCTCCACTTACGGCTCCAAACCGCTGCATGAGCCGCACCTATGGCAGACAAGCCCGCCATCGATGTCCTTGTAACGTTTGTTGGTAGCAAGATCAGCTCTTATATCGATAAACTGACC
>NW_027123414.1:438-1389 GCF_001457755.1 Trypanosoma equiperdum | reverse complement strand
GCAATACCAGCAGCAGCAGCTTCCATGTATGCGGCGGGCCACATCAAGCAAACAATAGACGTTTTTGCAGCGGCAAAAGCCAGCGACGCGACAACACGTTTTTGCCTGCACTTAACCGGGGCAGATTCAGGAGCCGGCCAACTAAACACCTTACTACCAGAGTGCACAGAAGAAGTAAATTTTGACGGAACGCAAACAAAACTAGAACCAGAGTTTGACTACGCAAACAGCGATGAAACCGACACAGTGAATACAGCGCAAAAGACACCACAAAGCTGCCAACTAACCAGCACGGACAGCGACAAAGGTTACACGAAAGGCGCGGCAACAGACGGTACCACCATATCATGGGCAGGCGGATTATTCAAGGTCTCAAGGACTGCCCCGACCATGCCAAGCATCAAAAAAGCCAAAGATGCAAACACGGGGGGAGTACCACAGATCGTAGTCATCGCAGCAAAACACAATGCGGAACTTACCAAATGCGAGCAAGCGCCGGCCATACCATTATCAGAAAACAATTTCGACGCATGGAAAGATGACAGCGCCCTGCACGATGCAGTAGAGGCAGCTCACCTACCACAGGCACAAATAACCAAACTACCCGCTGGCACAAGCAAAGAAGAACTTAGGAAAAAACTCGTAGAAGACACACAAGCAGAATTCAACACCAATATATTGAACAAACTAAAAGAGTACTCAGTCCAGAAAGCCGACGCCAATGAAATAAAAACTAAAACACTAAAAGAGCTTAACACTAAAACAGAGCTAGAAGAAGCACTAGCTCGCTGCCAACAGAAACGCCGCCAAGAGACCACCAAACTAATTGAGGAAGCAAAAATACGGAAACAAATGCCAAAAGAAAAACAAAAAGAAACAGACGTAACGTGCGAAAAGAAAGGAACATGAACGGAATGCAAAGGTGGTTGCAAAGTGGAGGGAACAGGTGAG
>NW_027123414.1:336-413 GCF_001457755.1 Trypanosoma equiperdum | reverse complement strand
GTAGAATATGGGTGCAAAGTAATAGGGTTAAAAGGTACAAAAATGAGTGCTATTCTAATTTTGTTTGATATTTTATA
>NW_027123414.1:0-326 GCF_001457755.1 Trypanosoma equiperdum | reverse complement strand
TTGCTTTTATGAGCTTGGTAGCATTTAAGCATTCTAAGGATTTTTGTTAAATTAAATGAAATTTATGAAACTTTGTTATTTTAAAAGAATTTGGTAAAATTGATATATTTTGACACTCATTGATGAAAATCGGTGAATTTTTAAAAAAATAAAAAAATAAAAATTTGGTATGAAAGTAGAATATGGGTGCAAAGTAATAGGGTTAAAGGGTACAAAAATGAGTGCTATTATAATTTTGTTTGATATTGTATGAATAATAATGATAATAATAATAGAAAAGTGTTGTGAATATGTATATACAAATATTATAATGAGTGTCGGAGTGA
>NW_027124640.1:430-1097 GCF_001457755.1 Trypanosoma equiperdum | reverse complement strand
TGTGGTGCCTATTAGCCTGATGACGATGATATATAAAGGTATACAAACACGAGGAAGACACCAAAAAAGGTGGAGTATTTTTTCGAAGGCGACCGAATGCTGGAGGGAACCCTTCACCACAAAGGACGTTGGGGGTTGTTTGCGGCATTTTGTGGCACCTACACAGTCAACTATCACCACCAGAATGGAGCCATAGTGTGCCGGAACATGCTTCAATTAACCCTAACGGTTGCTCAGGAAGCGTGGTCCGTAAGGCAGGATTTCTGCGAAGTACAAAACTGAAAACACCAACAGCGACAAAACACTCCTGTCACATTGAGGAATGCTTGAGGGCTAGCGGCTGCTGGAAGATGTGCATATGGCAGTGCTGGTGCAGATTAACCTAAGAGATGGCGTATGTGAGTTAAGTCTTGAACTCGGGAGATTGATTAGCAAAAGAAGAGAGTCGATTAATGAGCACTCAACCAACAAAGTTGGAGCAGGCGAGTCAGGAGAATATCAACCTGATAAATTTACCTGAACCCGAGACATTTATCGACAAAATGGAAAGCAAACCATTATGCAGTGCCAATGACGCAATCGACAACGATAGTGAGAACCTCATCAATCCTTCACCAAAATGTGAGAAACACCGAAATGCCAAGTTGTGTGCTGAATCTATATGCAG
>NW_027124640.1:0-420 GCF_001457755.1 Trypanosoma equiperdum | reverse complement strand
TACCTCTATTGCCGGTATGTGCACTGTATACTAACGTTAAGTACAATCATCAGTGGCAGTGGAGAATTTTATGCGCACTGGAGCCCTTCTCTTCATTATAACATCAAAGATATAATAAACGCGTTTGTACGCCCGTGTTCTTTCGTGCATCAACGTTTTGCCGTTTTGCACATGTTTCAATGCTTTTGTTTTGTTAATAATTTTCTCCTACAAAAGGTTCTTCTTTATAAGTAGTAAGTCGTTTGCTGTGATTTTTGGTGATAGTTGTGATTGTGTTGGAAGAAACTAGCTAAAGAAGTGCGGCTGCGGTCGAAGATTCTATGTTTCGGTAATATGTTGAGGATTTTTGACTTTACAACTGTCGAAAATGGAAATTTGTGCTTATTGGTCCGACACTACCCACGTGACTATTCGCCGCAG
>NW_027124057.1:3939-7122 GCF_001457755.1 Trypanosoma equiperdum | reverse complement strand
CACCTTCGACTTGACCTTCTTCGCCATTGTGCTACTGGAAAGGGAGGCTGCCATCGAGTATTGGAAAAGACGAAACAGAAGAAGGAATGAAAGCAAATTATGGTCAGAGAGGTTTCAAAAGAGTCCCCAAATAGAAAATGGAAAGTCTACAGAAGCGACACAACCCCCGACGACAATGTGGAAACAGTTATCTCAGTTGGCAAGGAGGAGAAGTCCATCCAGCCACACAAACAAGTGGACACAGTACCACCACCAACATCACCACCATCCAGCACTTCACGAGCAGTTTGGGTAGCGTCTCCACCTTCTCGTTTATTGCGCTAGTCAGGGGACGAAGAACAAAATCGGGTCCCGCTCTTTGAGTAAGCATGTATAAAGCAACATTACCGTTCCAGAGAAAACTGTTACCGTTGGTGTGTGGACAAGACGGGACGAACAGGGAAAAGATAAGCTCAACTCTACGTGACTCCTCACGCACTAGCAAGACACATCACGATATATATATATTATTTATTTATTGATTTATTTATATATTCTGAAACATAACCAGTTGGTCAGCACCGTTAAAACATACCCCATTTGTTTGTTCCCCCGGTCGCAACTAGTTACAAACACCACAACATTGCAGCACACCTCACATTACACCGAGTTGCAGTGGCGTGCCGATACGTGCCACATTTCACTTCATGGAATCACTACTTTCGGGAGCAAAGCCACTGAAGAAGGTCGTCACGTCCAACCAGCCGACGGCTTTGTGAGGCACAGTACAGACGGATGTCGACAAACCAAACGTATCTTTTTTTTTTCAGAAACAAACAAAATTTCACCTGGGTGCCGCCGGATCGAGCAGCCTGCACGTTGATTAAACAATTCAATAGCTCCTAAAGGGGCAGTGGCCAAAAACATTACCATTTGCCCACATACTAAAATACTTGGGCACTTCCCCTTTCCTATAGCGCCCTCGGGGCGTGGTTCGGCAGACGGTAAAACTTTTAAAAAATCCTTAAGTAATGAAGAGAAATCCAATGAGGGGAGGAAACGGTGTATGAAACGTATTGCTCTTCTCACTTTGCCCCTTGCTCACTTTCTTCCCATATCCGCGGAGAGCACCAACGAACATAGAGGCGCGAAAATACAAGTCAGCGAAAGTGATTTGCAACAACATACCACATCATTCTTCTTCGCACGTTAATACCACAAGAACACAAACATGGGGGAGCGAGTTATATCGCTCAGGAGGTAGACGGCTGCGACGACATCGCAGTACAAAGAGTTGGACGGCAAACCAAGGTTAAAAAATGAGAGCGAGAAAGGGCATGCGTACTTACATTTTTTCCAACACCAACCAACCTCCTATTTTTCCTATCCCTGAACCCCAGCCGTCATTCCCAGTAACAAAAACTTGCCGATACTTAACCGCAGACTCCCTACCTCTGCATTCCCCCAACAACACACACCACACTAGCCCTGTTGCAGTGCTACGCAGCAGTTGCCAAGGAGAGACCACGTAAACATACTCACTACCCACATCACGATAAAAAAGAAAACAACCAAACTTTATACCTCACTCTAACCACCCAACCCCCGGCTGGCTTGCAACTCCAGTGATGCAATCATCCACTGCCACAGTGCAGTTGATAGCACACACACACACACACACATCAACTTCCTCTTTTCCACCGCTTCTTTCCCTGTCGTCGCGGTTTCTCATACGATGAATCCCGTCCACATTCCAACACTTTCACGAAGTGTCACTCAGTCAACACTGTCAACCCTGCAGGTTCCGTTTTGAGCAGCGTCAACTGCAGGCGGTTGTGGCGAACAGTTCTTGACGCCGTTAGTTCCCTCATGAGAAACAACACAGCGGCTCGTGCTGCAACACGCTGTCACTTTCGGTGAAAGTATATGACAAACGGAGAATCTACGCAACGAAAACCATATGCGGGAAGACGAAGATCCGGTGGTTGGCAAAGAAGCACCTGCCGACAGGTGGGCACAGGAAACAAATAGCAAGTAATGCAAAGCAAGACTAAGGCTTGCGGTGCACTAAAACAATGAATCGGAACTTAAAATGTGGGGCGCGCTCACGTACAGAAGCACAGTCGAGGCACGGACCCACTATCTATACTTAACAAACTGTCCCCTTCCTTCAACTCTTCTCTGCACTTCCCCTGATCGTTCACCGAACAGTAGCTTCCCTACACCCTCACTTGCCCGGGTCTGACTTCTGCGGGTTATTCTCAACAGAAGACTTCAACTCAGCAATGAGGTCGTCGGCAGTCTTTCCACTATACCGCTTGCCAGGTTGCATGCGCTGTAGATCCTTGTCAACTGCGAACCGCTTGTTAAGGAACTTTTTCAACATATCCCCGCGCGCTTTTTCAAGATCGTCCCGAATGCGGTCCTTTCTCTCCTTATATGCCGCTGTCTCCCGAGCCATGCGCTCCGTATCCATACGCTTCAGCTCTGCCATTTCCTCCTGTGTAAGAGCCTTCTTTCGCTTATCAAAGTCTTCACGCACCACCTGTTCCCACGGGCTATTGTACCCGAGGCCCTCCCTTCCAATGTTTTGGTCCTCACGTGCAACTTTCTTTACCTGTTCCGGATCCAACTCCCAGAAACGCCACTCATTCCACTTCTGTGCCGTCTCCAACTCACGCCAGGTGACTTGCAGGATGTATTCAACAGGCCAACCCCAAAAATATCGCTTCTCAAGGGTGCACCAGTCATCCTGGCATTCCTTAATGCCATGGTTTACACGCTTCACCAGAGTCATGGCTATGTTGTAGTAAGTGGACTCTGGGGGAATGTCAGAGCTTGTCAGAAAGGCTTGCAGTTCACTCGCAGCAGCAAGCAACTTCGGCTTCCAAAGCGGCTCCACAGCTATGCCAGCTAAACCTGTCGTGGATTTGACAGGAAATGCACGGGGGATGTACTCATCGCTAATTGTCATCAAAATAGCTGTGCGCCTCAGTCCTGAAAGCAAAAATTGGGAGGAACGCATGGGGCCGCTACTAATAATTGATCCGCTACACTTCTACGGTGTTGGAAAAAAAAAAATCCCCCTAATTCTTCTGATCCGACTAATCCCTCAACTAACTTTTCGCACTGTTGCCGTTTAGGGTCCGATTTATTTTTTTTTCTTCCGCCCACAACTTTTTTATGCGCAAACAACTCCCCGCA
>NW_027124057.1:0-3929 GCF_001457755.1 Trypanosoma equiperdum | reverse complement strand
AAAAAAACTGAGGACCAAAGCAGTAAGGCAATGCACACTGACCCCGCTGCTTCCCAGAACTCAGTCGTCCCTAAAAGAAAATACTACTATTTATTAGACAGTCGAGGTAAATACGAAAAATCGATCGTGGTGACGGGCAGCAGAGCGCAAAGAATATGCAGACAAGACACCGAGCTGTGACCCTTTAAGCCACATCGACACATCACTCAGGCACCGTTGACAAAAATAAAAAAAAACTAAACAAGCACAAATATGTAAATAACCGGATTCCACAACAAAAAAATCCAGAAAATACAAAGGAAGGGAAAACGACGACAACAAGCCTAAAAAAGAAGAGTGCTTTTGCGACACGGTGTTTTAGACCATTTCGGCCACCCGAGTTGGAGCAGGAGAAAAAGGAAGAAGCACTTCGAGCAGCAAACATTGCAATGTTATTCCCACCATCAATACACAAACAGCATTCGCACAGCCACAACAATGCAGCCTGTCGCAACCCACAAGGAGAGGCGGTCTCCGACAACACTGCACTTGTAAAGAAACTTACGGTGTAACTCTGTGTGATCACGATGAAACAAAGTAGGGCTGTACTGCCGCAAATATGTTGCCGTGCATATAATTAGAAGCAAGACATACGCGGCTGCCTCGATGTCGAAGAATACGCTCATGGAGTGACTCCCTTCAGGTGCAAAGGTGCTTTTATCTTTTTTTTTTAGAGCACTGCAGACCTTGCTACCCTTGCTACACGTACCACCACAGTGCTTCACACACACACACACACACGTGCGTTTGTATGTATGTTCTGTTGGTGCCAAATTAAAAATGGTGATTCTCAGGACAATGATTTCTTGCACCTCAGCTCCCGTAATGCGGTACACCTATCAAACAGTGATCGTCGCTCTGATAAAAGTGAGTTGCTCTCATGTACGCAGAAAGTGAAGATAAACAGGAAAGTGAATGAACATTTTCGGCTACTAGTAACAAAATTTATAATGACGGGGCCACCGCAGGATTACAGAATGAGTAATGCGGCCGTGACGCAGAACCCGATCCCGGGAAACAAGTGAAAAGATAAGGAAAACACTGCTACCGGTAAGTCGAATGGGGGGAAAAAATAGGGTTCCAAGCACACAACACATAAGCGTACCAAGGTCCCCCAGCGTAGATATGCAATCACGCTGCTTCTACATGAAGGAGATAAGCGCCACATCAACTTTCCACAGGGACACCCAACTCCGTGCACGCAACGCAAATTAGACACGGAAACGCTGCTGAAGATCATAATTTTGGTGCTATGAGAATCTGCTGGAGCAGGTTGATTGGTTGACGGCTTCAAGTCACTCAGCACCAGGACGGTCTGTTCGGAAAAAAAAAGGGGGGGAAGAAAAATCGGCGTTGTAACATCGGGGCATCTCCAAAGTCGTAGCGAACGAGATACAGGGAGCAGCTTCAACATGACTGCTGCGAGTTTGCGTTATCCACCGAAACGGTTTGCCCTTCAAGACGCTGCTCTGTTCATAAAAATCACCCACAAAAAAACCCTGGTAAAGATAAGACCACTCAGCATATCCAAAGGAACAAGAAGAATGGATGAAAACCCTCTTACCCGTGGTGAATGGAACCACAGTGCTCTTCTTGTTTTACCAACTACAGGCGTTACGCTGCGCAAACATACTCGCAGGTTTCACCTTCCCTCCCTCCCCTTCTCAGGTTGTACTCGCACAACACAAAGACAGTTTACACCTCTCTTACTTGCATCTACCGACCTCTTATCTGCCAAACTCCTCCTCCATCTTATCAACAGCACACACCGTGTCCGATAAACTGCCGCCACCGTTTGCTCTCACGTACGCGCGACGAATGGAGTCATACTACGATTTACTGTATTCCCTAATTTTGGCACAAAATTTTTCAGCAATAACAAAACAACGGGAACCTCAGGTGAAGCTCTTAAAGATCTCCCAAATGGTGTTCGATCAGAAAAATGAACGCGCAGACACACAGTGGATATTCCAAGCAAAAAAAAAAACGGAAATAACGTGGAACATTCCACAGCAAAACGTCTTCTGATTAACAAAATCCCTACGGAGAATAAACATCCATATGCACGGAAGGCACCCGCACTTGCAAGCAGACACAGGGAAAAACATTTTGCTCTCTTTGTTATTTATTTCAATAATAGAAGGTTAGAAGCTATCAAAAGAAAGCAAGCTACATGGGAGAACTTGGCGCCATCTCAATATCGTTCCCATACTTTGTATTGCAGTGATGACTGCTGCTGCAACGAAAAAAAAAAAGGTACTCCTTGAACTGCTGGGTCGACGTTGTTATATTGGTGGGAAAGACGCTTGTAAAATAAATGCGTCTAATCAGCTGCCCACACTCAGGCTTTTATCCTACAGTACCACCGCAAAGGACACAGGCACATCGTCCCTGCTAACGCAAGGATGGTGCGAGAAACGAAAGCAGTGACACATCCGGGTAATCACCGTTTTTTCAGTCGTGGGATTTCATAACGACATGTGGGACAGCAGTTGCTGCGTCTGAGCCACGGTATTATGCAACTGTGGTGAGACACATGCCCACATGCAATCTCATGAACTTCTGCTCCGTCAACGAGTTGTTCAAGACATACGGGGCACTTTTCTGCATTGTCAGGGTTTGCATTACCGCGCCTTGTAGCCCCCGACCTCTTGGCCGCATTATAAGTGGTGCGCTTCAACCCGCGTAGTTGAGCTTCGGGAAGCCCAGTCTTCTCCGCATTATCGTCAAGTCTTAGTAAGTTCTCATATGAAAAGTCATCAATCTCCCACCCACCACCTGCTCCACGAGAGCCGTTACCGTTTCCACCTCTCGGATCACCTCTGCCCGTGCCTTCATCAGAGCTAGAAATGTAGAGAATGCGGCGGGGAACACCAGTAATGATATCAAAATCTGATCCACTTCTGTTGTTATTCCTTGTTCGCGTTGCGGGAGGCCCAGACCATTCATCAACCTGCACTGCGACTTGTGGTCGCTGGCCATTCACAGACTGAGCCGCCACCATAACACGCCGTACTTGAACCCCGGAATTCGGACCTCTTTGAACTGAGCGCTGTTGAGTAACTGACGTTACCTCATTACCGTGTAAAACCCTCGCTGACGCGGTCCCACCCATGGCATTCATTGCGTCGGAACGCCCCTCTGAAAAAAAATCATTGAACGCAGACACCATCGAGAGTTGAGCTTGGAGCATCTCGTTTGCTATCCCAGACAGTGCACTGAAAATATTTCCATCGGCGCGTACAAGTTGCTGCGATGTTTGTGGTCGCAACTGCGTATGGTGGCTATTGGGGTGAGAGCGGTTCAGCGAGCGCCTCTCCGATTCCTGCCTAACCTCACGCAGCTCCGGAACCCTCGTTGCTCTGCGGACATCAGGCGCACCGCTCCCGGGGGACGCTGTTGATTGAACCAGTCGACGCTCCGCAACTGTAGGGGCGCCCATGTCTTCCGGTAGCGGCCAATCCATCAGCATTGCCCGGCGAGGCGCCGCATTCCTAAGTGCAGCCCGTTCAATATTTCTCTGAGCAGTGATGTGTGGAGGAACCGCATTCTCCCAATCAACACCGTCGTTCATGTTACTGAAGTTTAAGCCCCTGAAAAAAGACATTTTGCTTATATTAGTCTCAGCTGTTGCTACTTTGGGTATTATCGCGTTTCTACTGTTATCCTTTTAACCAAAGAATACGCAAAGGGTGGTGTAATGTTAAGAAGTTAAATGATACGAGAATGGTGACGAGTGTCTCTTACCAAGGCAAGCGTATATTCGGATTGAAGGGGTGGCAGCACAAGCTTTTCAAGCATCATATAAATTTACTTTGTTGGTGGTGCCGTCACCAATAGCCGCCACCACACAGCGGCATAGTGGGGAGATTGGTCAAAACATATACACA
>NW_027124639.1:3726-4238 GCF_001457755.1 Trypanosoma equiperdum | reverse complement strand
CTTACAAGTGTAAAAAACGCAATGTATGTAAGTGAGTAGGCGACCACTGTAGATTACATTGAACGAAGTGCAGAAATACAAAGATAGTTAGATATGGAATATGTGTGGGCTGAAACGACACCATGAAGGTCAGCATCCTTATAGATGTGGTGGTTGTGCCGCGGCCAATTTAGGGACAGGAAGACTCTATTGTGCAGACCAAATTTATATCGGCACGGGATACGCAACAACATTGGATTTGGTGAGGAAGTTACACCACTGTGAAATTTAGGAAAGCAGATAGTCGGCATATTTACAGCACAAAGGCTTAAAAGTTATAGTAAACGTGAGGACAACTAATGTATCTGGCTATTTTTTTATCATAATGTGCATAGGGGTTCATGTATCGTCTAGCAGCAGTTGTCCTTGACTATAAATTGAAAGAACAAAAACGGCAGGTCCTTGATGAGATATAATCTTAAAACACTGAGAACACACTGTTTAACAGCTACATAATAAAAATATCAGAGCGC
>NW_027124639.1:2805-3716 GCF_001457755.1 Trypanosoma equiperdum | reverse complement strand
ATTTTCTGCACAACTGCCTTCTTCTATCAAAACATTCTATCATTTTATAAGAATTTTAAAGTCTTTTCTTAGTATAGAAGTATTGTCTTATGAAATATATAGAAAGAATTCATGCAATAATAGGCTGTTTATACCTTATTGTTATGGTGCTTAATATACTTGTTTCGCTATCCGGATTGTTTGGTGAGGGTGATCTTATTTCACTTGAAATCAATGAGGATGACTATATGAGATTTGTTTCGCAACATGTGAGGAGGTTCTGGAAAAATGGGGATTATTTAGTTGTGGCTGGAATACCCTCAATAGATAATGATGAAAGATTCAGTAGGAGGAATTTGCAGAGGAAAACTTGTTGGAGCTATTCTGAAGTGGCGAGGAAATCAAAAAATTTTAGTGGGAAATTGCTTATAGTATATTGACTTTCACCTCATACAAATAACAATTGTGAGATTAAAGAAATTGTTGGAAAAGAGGCGGAGTTAAATCATGACGTTATTATTTTACCTTTATGTGATGTGAATCCAACAACGAATAAAAAAGTTGGCGATGCAGGTATTTGGAGACTGGGAAGCAGAACTTACTATGAGTAGAAAAACATATCTGTGATTCAAATTCGCAGTCGATCTATTCAAAGTAACTAATCCCTATATAATGAAAGCAGATGATGATATTTTTATGAGAGTGCCATTGTATTTGAAATATCTGGAGGTGCTTCCAAGAGAGAAATTGAACATGGGGAGAGCTGTTGAATATTATAAAGGTTTTAGTGACGATATTACATGGCATACTGTTGGATATGCCTCCACACTATCTATGGATGTAGTCAGGAAATTGTCGATTATAAACCTTTGAAAAAATTAATAAAGTCACCAATTAAATTTAGAAATTTTGAAACATATATGGATTTTAGA